>NC_091821.1:320550391-320630391 GCF_038994185.2 Dermacentor albipictus | reverse complement strand
AGGAGGTTTGTTTGCGAAAGCTGACTGCCTGACGTCGTGCTCCCTCTCAAGTTTTTCATTTCTTCCACGTCTGAGAACTCGCCACAGTCGTAATGACCGAGTTCAGAGCTGGTGCAGTCGCTTGAAGGCGCGCAGAGGAATTATGCGCTGAAGGAAAGAAAAGAAAGACGATCTGGCGTCGTCGTCGCCTTTCTCGTCTTTGTTTTGATTCTCGTGTTCCGATGCCATGCGCGCGCAACTAAGACGACATCTTGGAAGCTCGAATGTGAATCGGTAAGCGACCAAGCACCGCTCCAAGCCACTGCTCGGTTGTTGGTTTCCTTGTGCGATTGCGATGCACAGCCGCATGCCTAGCGATTGCGGTTAAGTCTGCGAGATCGCCGTAAATCTGGCATGCTGTGGCGATTTGCTGCTTCATCAGTGCGCTTTCTTGCGTCATGCTGGGTGTCGCTATTGGCTTCGCCCATAACACGCCTTCACTGATATGACATCGTGACAGTTGTATAGACTTTCAGAGCTATGTCACCAGAGCTAAGTGTTAACAATAATAAATATGACCTTAAACGATAAGTATGCCTGCATTTCTGCAAATTGTTCCGTGTCATGTATAGGAGGTGTGAAAATATACGCGATGAATTTTGTGACGTTATTTTGCTCTTCCGTGCCAAGACAGCTAGTGTCGATTACTTGTTAAAGAGTGAAAATGATTTTCCTTGCTGCCTTGTTTGTTGGAGATGTTTACATATACCAGGTGTTTGGAGATGATTTCCCGCCTTGTCATCGTTTTCTTTCTCATTATTTCTTTTAATTTTCTTGCCTGCCAACAGGTAAAGCTTCCCTTCCGGGAGTACACATGGGACGATGTGGACTTCATTATCAACCACGCCAGTGCTGAAGTGAGTTGCTAGTTTTTAGTTTCCTTGTATCGACACAAAGAAGCCGAGCGCTTAATCCTGCAGTGTCGGGCTTACTGGAGAAGTCACGCTGAACTTACTTTGATTTGGATTTCACGCGTGTCACTTACGACGGGTAGAAAACGGAGGGAGTTGCAAGAAGTGTTTCATAAAAGTTACGCGTGCTGTAAGACTATAACCACCAAAATAAAAACGCGAGGCATTGTTTTGAACTCATTCAAGTGATTGAATCAGAGTTGGAGAATGCGGATCCCATATGAACCAAGGGTATATCATTGTACTCCTTATTAACTTCTTGTATAAAATTAGCTTTAATGATGAAAGGACAGAGCAGAAATTTCGCCGAATGTAACCTAGCATTCGGTTAGTATTTTTGATTGCGTTATCTATGTGTAAAGGCCAGGAACGTGTTGAGGTTATATGGACGCGTAAGTGCCTATAAGAAGTTACGACTTGAAAAGCAGTTCCATTGCCAGGATTCTCGCGCCGTCACAGTCCGTCTTGTGCTAAGATAGCTGCGCATGTTCTGCTACAGCACATGTCGCCGCGGGACCCTTCTTGACGCCATTCTTGCATTGCGTAAAGCGTTTGTTCACGTTACTGGTCATGCTAATGTATACGGAATTACATTCCACGCATGGTATATTGTACGCACAATGGATAATTTGCGATGTCTCCGCAACGCCTAGACATTCGTGAGATGATGTCTCAGCTTGGTGTTTGGTACGTTGGTTTCGTTCGGCTTTATTTGTGGCACATGGGGGCTTGGTTGTGCGCACTATAGCTTTACTTTTTCCGTGCTATGAATTACACTTATCAATTGTTAGTGCTTCTTAACGGGCTTTTCACCAGGTATTGGCATTGCAGACAGACAAACGAGGGGCGTGGATCACGTGGTGACGATTGTGTCATGGTATTAAACCGCATGTACTGTGCGAAAACACCTCAAATACCAAACGAAGATCCGTGTGCCATTAATGCTTCTAGAGGGAGCCCCCCTCCCTGCCAGGGAATCAAGATGCCACGCGTAAACGCCTCTGCGTTGGATGCAATGCCTCCAACGTCACAAATTAGGGCACGCCGCTTCGGTCAACCATGCTGAATTGTGCCGCACTGAAAACAAAAAAAAAAGGGGGAGAGAGAAAAAAACAATGGAGGCGGGGCTCGTGACGTAAGCGTGACGTTTCCTTTGGTACCGGTATCGGATGAGGTAGGAAAAGAATGTTGCTTGCGGACGATAGTCAAGGTGAAGGGAGAGAGTGTGTATATGTTATTGAAGCCAGCCTCCTGTTATCATGGTAGTGTTACATTGAAATTCCTTTAATCTTCTCTAATAATGAACTAATATAAAGAAATGCTTCTGTAAAGCGCTCTCGAGAAAGCGTTCTATAACTTCCAGTATAAAGCAAAACCTCAACATCGTATCTCCTGGCCTTCCGAAGTAAAAACTTCGAGTACACATTCTACTTCAGGTCGCATTTTATCTTCATCTTGATATGTTTCTTAAGTAGCGTTGTGAGAGTGCTTGTTTGCACTAGCCAGTTCATAATAGACGAAAGATGTCAGGAAGAAGTGCTTGGAAGGCTTGAAACTTGCATTTACGATGAGGTATGTTGAATGCGGTCCACCGTTAGAGGGAGCACATGATTGCAGAACCCGTCCGGATTTTTGCCTCTGGCAAGTGTACAACCACCTATAGTCGGATACATCTCGAGTCTGTAGTGAAGCCCCGACCACGCCACCATAACCGCCAATCACTGCTCCGCTGCGAGGCTTGAAATAGTTCGTGTTTCAAACTTTTCCTGTTACCTAAATAAGGCGGTAACCACAAAAATAAAATAATAAGCGCGCCATTTTGTACGTTTTCACTCTTCCTTTAGTGGAACGGTGAAAGCCTAATTCTTTATTGAACTGATATGAAACACTTGCTTCGCTGGAGCTATTCATTGTCAAATTTCACTTCAATTGGCAGTGAAGTTTCAGGAGTAAAACGGATCAGCAGTGAGATTAACTGTACAACTCTACCACAGACTTTTGAAGAGTGAAATGCTCAGTCTCCACAAAATTTGTCCATGTCTGTTGCACACCTCATCGCTTCCGCCGATGAAACGGCTCTTCAAGAGCAGGAGATGCTCCGGAGGTATCAAGTACGACTCCATCTTGAAATGGGCTCATGACGACAATTTTGTCTGCTTCTGTGATTGGCAGGCAGAGTAACAAACTAGCGCGGTCCGTATGGCTTGGTCGCCAACTGCTGTTTTTATTTAAAGTCGCAGCCTACTATAGAATTGAAGCATATAACATGTAGTTATTAACTGTGTCACCCTTCCACACACCTGTGTAATGCATTGACACTACTTCTGCAAGTACTTTCAGCGGGAGCACCCGCAAAGTGAGAGGCGCACGTTCAAGTGCATCCTTTAACAGTGGACCAGACTGTACCTTCCTGAATGCGCAGATTTCACGTACCTAGAAAGATCCACTTTCCCGGAAACGTTCCACCAAGGTGTCCAAGAGTGGCGTTCCGCTACCTGCATTGTAAATTTAAAGAATGGTTCCGCGTTCCCCGATGACTGTGCTTTCTGACTACAGCACATGCGCAATTGTTCACGTGCTAAAGGAACTGCTGTGGATTCAGCTGAAATGAGTGGATCTTAGCTATTATTTGTTTCATTTTTATGCTCAATCATTACGCGTATAGTACATGCGCAAGCAGCAGTACCGATTGGGAGTAGGGTATCGTTTATGTATGACAAATTTTAAAGACGTGCCACCGCCACGATGCCATGTAAAATATAGCCGAAATTAAAATAAGCGCAGTGGAGTCATCACCACCTCGGTGGCTGCTTCAGTGGCCATGGTGGTCCTCTGCTTAGCACCAGGTCGTGAGTCCAATTCTCACCCGCAGTGGCCGCATCCCATTATGGTGGAGCGCAGACAAGCTGATCTGCTCTTCGTCTTGTGTACAAACTAGAGTGTACCAAGTGGTCGAAGGAAATCCATAGAGCCCTGCACTGCGGCGTCAATCAATCAATCAATCAATCAATCAATCAATCAATCAATCAATCAATCAATCAATCAATCAATCAATCAATCAATCAATCAATCAATCAATCAATCAATCAATCAATCAATCAATCAATCAATCAATCAATGGACCTGTCTGTGCCTTTTCCTTCTCTTGTTTGTGTTCGTGCCTTGAACGCGGCAGGTTCAGCCAGCCGATGTTGAGCCGTGTCTCAGCCGCGCATCGCTGGCGCAGGTGATTCGCGAGCGAATTCCACGGACGCCAGCCATCGAGGAGTTCTACCGGAGCCGGTTCGGCATGTTCACGGTGCGCAGCAGCGCCGACACCGACGACCACGCAGCGCTCATCAAAGTCGAGTGCGTATGGCGGACCACGCTTGCGCCCGAACTCACGCGGCGTATGCAAGCGGCGACGTTTATCATACGTGTACGAGCGGTGGCAGAAAGCAGTTCGGGCGCTGCAGTCGCTCACGCGCAATAGCAATTCGCATGTAGAGTGAGCGCCGCCGAGCGCCTTTTCGAGTAATTATTTATCGCGGTGTGTGCATTCTAATGTGACTCGTTAAACACGAGCCACGAGCTTTCCTGCTTCAGATTTCGTCTCCTCACAACACTTGAGTGCCCTGCTTAAACTTTAAGCCAGAGTGACGTGCTTAATACATTTTGTTACCTGGCATGTGGCTCACGGAGTAAACGGATCTTGCCATCTCGATATGTAATTTGCGGGAAATTAAGCTAACGCCTTATGTTAGGTTATGTTTATGGCCTATGGCAGTTTGTGTCTGTACATCACAGTGCATCTTTGCAGCAATCGAATGCCAGTCGTTCAACACTACATTTATCACAAAGCTTTCTGCGTTACATAGAATAACATCAGCACGTAACGAACTAGCGCCCCCTATAGGGGCCGCGAGCGCAAGACGCCATTTTTTCTTCCCTATGTAAGGCTGCATTCAGTGAATTAGAATTAACGCAGGGATGTAGACTCTACTGGCCCAACCATGCGTCGCGCATGGTTGGACCATGCGTCATGCAGCCGAGCATTGAGGTTTGGCCAGTTAGAATGCAGGCGAGAGCTTGCACGGAGAAGGAACGCACGGAAGTAAACATTTCACCAAAGTGGCTATAATGCTTTCGTATTCCCACACGTAAGCGTTCTTAAGTGTGTGTGCCGAATTTGTTGTTTCATACTGGGAGAGCCAAATCTAGTTGAAGTGCAGGTATAAACCCATCAACGTAAAGGAACGTTTGCACGCGCGGTATACATTTAGGTGGTACTGATATCGCGGGTGTTTATCTTGGCCATGGCGGCCGCATTTCGATGGGGGCGAAATTCGGTGCACGTTAAAGACGCCCAGGCGTCTTCTACTACGGCGTGCCTCATAATCAGGTCGTGGTTCTGGCACGTAAGACCCCAGAATATTTTTATCGGGGGTGTTTGGGGATAGGTCCAACATCATATCGTGGGGACGATTCTTGCGTCTTTTTCTCTTTCACTTTCGTTTTTTTATTGTATGTGCGGGGGAGGGGGAGTGTATGTGTGTGTGTGGGGGGGGGTCATGATTATGCTCACCAATTGGTTGTACACAGTGGTCTTTTCTTCACTGCTTGCGTTGTCGCCGGAATGTTGAATTTCAAATGTATGCTTGTTGCTGAACCTGGTAAATTTTTGAAGGTTACAGTTGACATCATGCTAATGGGTTTCTACATACAAAACAATTAATTAAGAAGTAAACTCCGAGAAAGACTAGCATGAAGAGGAGAAATCTAACTAGCAATTCACATAGAAATCATTCTAAGTAGCAAGTAAGCTGTGATAACATGTTGGGCTTGTGGAAAAGTAATTTTCCAAGCCCAACAAAGTTTACCACATTGAGTCTAGAACGAACTACTTATTTGTTTCACGTGGATCTTTTATTCGGTCTTGTGGTAACAGCTTTTCACGGCCTTAGCCTACAAGTGGGAAGGCAGGGGAATTCACTGCTGCAAAGCTCGGCAGACGTGGGCGAACTATGTATAGGGACGGTGGTTCTGAAGGGCTTCCGTTCTGACGTGTTCATCCATTGGCAGGAGATGCTGTGGGGCCTAGTGTGAGGGATGATCGAATGGCACGAAGTCGGGGAATATTGCGGACGCAAATATCGAGCCATTTCAGATGGAAGAGTTCTTTGCGCGTCATTTCTATTACGTGCGGCTTACGGGTTCGCTGCATTTAAGCATTTCCTGTGCCGAATTCCAGTATTGTCGCAGTCAGGGAGTTGGGCGTCAACAACGAAGTTTACAATATATTAGTCGCGACACCTCAAACGAACGAATTAATTCTGCGCGATTTTGCCTAGTATGTGCTGGCAAAACATTTGGCATAACGAGAAAATCTCTGACAGGTCGGAAAGGTTTTCACGAACAAAGCGACGTGGACCGGCACGATTTTGCCTTACACATTTGTGAGCTTACACAATGGCGATTAAATGGTAGTTAGGTTCACTCTGCTTCTGCGGCAAACCAAAATATGCTCCAAAATTCATAGGTCCTACAGAACTGTTTGTGGAAAGCGAAAATTAATTTTTCACCAACTTCATGCAAGGAGACATGGCCGCGTTTGAAACCGACGGTGTTGCAAGCTATGATCCATGCACCTGTTTTCAACCTCTTGTTTCTTGAACCGCATTGTAGCAGCGGCTGCCCCATGTACTACCGCCAGTTTTTTTCTCCCTTGTATAATACTCTGTAGTCTGGTATTCAATGTTATGGCACTGCTTGCACTCTCTCTGGTCACGCTGGCTAACCTGAACGCCTGCTATAGTGAGTATCAAATCCATTTTTCAGAAAGTTATATTTGTTTAGTGTGCTGATTACTTAGACGATGATCAGTGATCATTGCCGACGTTAGGTGAACGCGAGTGCGTCACTATTAATTTTTGTTAGAAACTAACCGTTACAGCCATCGTAAAGACCCGGAGGTCTCCCTCCCTCCTAACTACTCCAAGAAAGAAATATTGTTGGGCTGAGTGCATTCCCATTAGGATTTGGTGCCCAGCTTTCCATTACGTCAAAGTTCCCCCCAAAAGGGGTGCCACCCATTGTGTGCATCAAAATTCTTTTTTTTCGTCATACTTTGATAATTATGTACCTTGTTGAATACACCTTACTTTCGTCGGTAAGATTGTCGCGCTTGTACCATACCTGTAGTAGAACTGTGTAGGTTTGCTTGCCGTACTGCGAAAGGATGCGCGGCACGGGTTACACTGAAGACTAGAAGCACAGGATGGACTTTGTAGATACGGTCAGTGGGATACCCTTACAAAGGATTTTGGATACTCGGCGCGAATAAAATCTGCTCCCTGTGGAAAGCAAGGTGTTCTTTATGCTTAACCAAACAGCACAAATGACGCTGCAAGCAGTTTGCACTAATGTCATGTGAATATCGGAGTACTTCTCAGCGCGGAAATTCGCAATGGCAAAGCGTGGTTAGAATCGGCGATGACTTGCTGGATATGTCTGCTACTTTGGGAAAGAACGGAGTTTCTACTTCTGTGCCAGCACAGAAAGGATGTCGTTCTTTGCTTAGTTTTTTTATGATTCTGACCTACAAATGAAATCATTGTGTACTGACAACGTCATTAAACATTGTTTAACTGCGCGAACAAACGGACCATTCGCTAATATCTACCAACTCGCCCAACAACTTCTTCTAGACGTCATTAAACCAGCGCTGAGCGCTGTTTTGTTTCGCTTGCTGCTTTCGAGACTAATATTGTGTAGTATTTAGCAAAATTATTTTTACTCAGATTTACTTTCAATACAGCTTACAGCTGTTCCTGGACGAAAGACGAAAGACGGATACCCGGACGAAAGACGAAAGGAAGTACACAACACGAGCGCAACACGAGCTCGTCCGGGTTGCGCTGCCCACACACAGGAACATGTTCAATCACCAATTCGCCCAGCTTGCCGTCTTAATTACATTAGATGTGCCACGTAGTCCACAACTTCTGTGTTAGTCCCAGCATGAAGTTCCCCATCTCTGTCTGCACATGCTGCTACACCAGCGTCCGTGGGCCCAATTATGTATCGTATCCTCCGTTGGTGCGATTTCTGTTTGATTTTTGTCCGATGGAAGCACTGAATTATTTTGTTACAGCATCTCAGTGTGCTCTGTGACCTAGTCACCTAATGGTAAGCTGCAGGACACAAAGTAGCAGGGGGGACGGCAATAATATACGTTCAATATACGTAGCACACGTATTCCATGTCAAAAGTCCAACTGCGCTGTGCAGCTTGTACGACTTCTCATGCCTTAGAAAAGGTGGCAAAAAATTCGACGTTATTGGACAGCGCCCCGTGCTTTCCTTACAGACGAAGTACATATACAACTGTGAATTTAACCTAAAAAAAAATCTTGGGGCCTCAGTTCTGAGCGTTTTATTTTCGGTGGAGGGTCTCGAACGTTTAATTCCTTGGATGAAAAGGACGAATGTGTGTTTTTTTTCCTTCGGCCAAGTCGCTTTGTAGATGGCGAAACAAAAAATAACGACATTGCAGACGAAATGAAATGACACTACAAAATAAATTGCCAAATAAGGACTTTGAAAGACATTATTTCGACGTAAATTTGCGACAACATGCTTCGGATGTTGCATGAAGCAGGTGCCTCTGGCGCCTACCAACGAGATATCTGATGCGATGGTCACGTCTAGCTCGAAGCGGCATATATAGAGTTTCACTCTATGCGTATTCCTATGGGTGGGCAGCGCAACCCGGACGAAGGACCAAAGGAAGTAGACGACACGAGCGCATACTTCATTTTGTGCTTCGTCCGGGTTGCGCTGCCCACCCGTAGGAACATGTTCTATCACCAACTCGGCCAGCCAGCTGTTTTAATTCACTCTATGCTTGGCGCCCCGCGATTGGGCTTCGCGATGGCATTTAGGCTGCGCTGAAGTGACAGAGCATGATGAGATGAAGCTATGTTGGAGAACCAACTGTCGCAAGATAAACTTTTGAACCTCAGCATGCTTCTCTGCCCTAAAGCGTGGCAGCTTTGAACGTTTGAGCATTAAAATTGAACGTATGCCACATTTCAATGCGACAACGGCATGAATCACGTTGCTTATCAATTGGCTTAACGTTATAAAAATTTGTTTCCATAAGATGCGCATGCGACATGGACAATCTCAAAGTCAACAGTTGTTGTATTGTTACGACATGGACTACACGGGACGTGTTTTATTTGTAAGAAAACATGTTCACGTTGGGACGCCTTTCCTTTCCGGTTAAGTTGTTTGTTTCATTCCATTTTGCGTCTTCTACTTTTATGCGTTTCCCGTCTTTTACCTTCCACTTCAGCTTAATAAACTTTAGAGTTGTTTGAACAACTACAGCGCTAGCCTTGTCAAAGTGTTAGAAGGATTCTTTTTCTCATTGAGGAAGTGAAAAAATTTCCCTCGGATATCTCGCAAGTGATAAGTTCCATGATTCGTAGTAAATGAACATGTATGAGCACAGGCTGGCTTTTATTTCGAACTTTCAACATGTGCTTCGATGTGATAAATACATGAAACATAATTAGTGGTATCATGCAGACGTAACCGATCGCTGATAGCCATTTACCCTGCCAATAGTACCTGTTTGATTAAGTAATACAGCGAATAAGTGGGATTTGTCCTGCCATGACGATGTTATAGCAAGGCTTAGCAAAAAATAAAGTGGTACGTGAAGCTCAGATCTATCGTAAAGTCCTGTATGGCATACCAAGGGTATACACAGACGAGATGCTAAAACTGTGAAGTGCACTGGGAAAGCAATATCCTTATCAAATGAACTTGAGAGCAAATAGATTTATACAGGCGCCCTGTTGATTGCTGTGTCTTTGCACAGGGTTCTACTTTTGTTTTGTCCACAGAAGGTACAGACTGCCTACCGACAGAGGTCAACCGGTCAATTCCTTTCGTTCTTTTGGTGTCCGTAGACATCTGAACGACCCTTCTTTTTTGTGCAGAAAGTCCGTTTCGTATAGAAATACATCAAACAAAAGTGCTAAGCTACAAGTCCGCAACCTGAGACGTTCCAGTAAACCAATCTCAGACTTTCCAGCACTGGGCCTAAACAATTGTAAAACCCATACCACCAAACAAATGTGAAATGCGACTCAAGTTTTTCCGACGAGCTACGCAGTCGTGCAGTGCCCGCGGCGGAACATTTCTTTGTTCTGCCTCGGTCTCATCATCTCCGGTAATATCGTATTCGATGGTTTTTGAGCTGTCTGCCACACTTGCACTCCAGTCTTTTGACTAGGGTTCTTTTTTCTGTCTTACCGGATTTTGTTGCTCGGACCGGATGACAGGCCTGACACCGACCTCGTGTTTGGTGCCGAAGAGCCTGACCTCAACAAGCATGCAGGGAGCTTGGTACTCACAAACACCTCGGACAGCCACGTCGCGTTCAAGGTACGGTGCTCTTTTGCCTTCATTTTACACTTAGGAACAGCGCTGACTGCACAAGACTAACTTTCAGGCCAATAAAGTCGGCAGTGAGCAATATTTAAGCGCAGATTGAGTATGGCCAGCGAAGAAGAAGAAAACACGCTGCAATAAAACTTTGGTTTGGGCTACTTCATTTATTCGAAAGCATAGGCCACATAGCACGCAAAAAAAAAAAGCGCACGTAAAACAAGACGTTCTGTTTATCGCGTGGTGCTTGACGTATATTTTCAAAAAGAAGACATTTGAGGTAGTGTGGTTTGAATAGTGAAATTTAAGAATTTTATCTAATACGAACATTCCAGAAAAACTACTTTTGTATATTGAATCGAATACCCAATATTTTCGCATTTTTAAAGCGACTGAAGAAAGGTTGCACGGAGCGCATTTGGTAAACAAACCTCGTTCACATTATTTCATACATGTAATATCATTTACAAGTAACTTTCGGTTGGTCCAGCACCTTATATTTCACAAAAAGCTGAAAGGTGATATAACTGAAATGGGATGACGTCTTGGTTATCGTGGTGGTTACAGGTAAAAAAAAAAAACATGCACGCCAGCAGGTGCACGAGGGGCGTCGTGTTCGTCGAAGTGTAGTACTACGAATATGCAGCATCGCACATTGGTTTAAAGGGATACAGATGTGGTGGCCTTCGCCAAGACACAAAGAAAAGAAGATTTGTGATGATTTGTACACATGCGGTTGAAACGCTGATTGATAACAGCAACCCAAGGTGGCAAAAATAAAGTTGCACTTGATATTAGGCGAGCGCATTTATCAAAGTAACACGCACTCACGAGCATCTTCCGTTGTACGACACATCCTTAAAACAGCCTAGACGACGGATGGCGAAATTAGAGAACCTGACAGAAGCTACTGTGTCCTCACTGATACCGTAATTTAGAAATTATGTTTGCAGAGTTTGCAAAAGCGCCAATTCTGCGTCATTCTATTGCGGAATTGCTAGGGAGCACCGGAGGATAATTTCGATGATACCTCCGGTCAAAGCTTTATTATGCGAAGCATATTACGAGGGCTCAACCCAGCTCCTCAGGCGCGGCGGTGACCATGAAATCACGTGACACCGTGACGTCACGACAGAGGAGAAGTGGCTTTGGCTCAACTCTTGCAAGACGGGCTGGGTGGGAATCGAACCAGGGTCTCCGGAGTGTGGGACGGAGACGCTACCACTGAGCCACGAGTACAACGCTTCAAAGCGGTACAAAAGCGCCTCTAGTGAATGCGGTGTTGCCTTAGAAACGCGCTGTTTCTAAGGCGTGCGTCTCTTGCTCAGGCGCACATTTCGTTGCCGCGCCGAACGCTGCTTTGCTCGACGCTCACCGCGTCCAATGCGGGGCGCGTAGTCGCTGCCCTGTAGCCCATTGTCTTACACCCCTTGGCGGGTCGACGGGAACGCTGTCGCGTTCCACTCTTGAAGGCGAAGAAGTAATGCATGAGTTGTTTCTTCGTCTAGCCGAACCAAATATAGCCAAGCAACAGCAGTTCACCAGGCTAAACAGTGGTTCAACAACTAAAATAAAGGCTAGTATGCTTCGCATCCTGGGCTTAACCTTACCTAAGCCACAGCCATTTTTTTTTCCAGAGTCGCCAGTCTGCAAAATAATGTCAAATCTGACCAATAGTAGAAGCTCAATCGCCATTTCAGATGGTGCATATAACTGCTGAGAGAAGAATTTCAGCAGAAATGTGTAACATCGCCTAAGGGAACTGTCGGTCAAATGGATCGATTTCCACCGGTGCGGTGGCGAAAGAGTGATAACATCAATATGCATTTCTTCCTCTTTAAGCGTGATATTACATCATGACGGTGCCCCGTCGAGAAAGAAATGGGCAAGCCATTCTCTGTCGATCTTATTTTCAGATTAAGACAAATAACATCGATGGATACAAGGTAAAGCCATTCTTCGGGATCATTCCTCTTAACAGCACCGTGAGCGTCAGTGTGGCCCAAAATCCAGGTAAACGAAAACGTGAGCGCATGCATCGTTGCACCCGAAAGGCGACATTTCTTAAAGGAGTCATTTTGCATGCGGGAATTTAAACAGAAAAACGAAAGAACTTGCGTCTAGCGTGCGCTTATGGCAAGCTTGCTTGCGATTTCAGGAGTGTGGCATTGCACTGCTGAGTTGAACGTCGAGGGTTCGTTCTCGGCCGCAGCAGCCGCATCAATATGGGGACGAAATGACAAAAAACGCTTGCTCAGAATAATTTCGGAGACCCCCACTTCGGCGTGCCTCATAATCAAATCGTTGTTTTGTGACGTAAAATTCCACGAATTTAATTCTATAATTGACTGCGATTTAATGAAACACAGTGATCATTAACGGCAAAATTTTAATGAAGACAAATCTTATACCTCGGAATCAATAACATTGAGGCCCGATTTTGTTTAGTCCAGCCTAGATACTGGACTACTCCTTTAGCATGCATCACTCTAGCTGGGCACTGCCCTCCCCCACCTTTTGCGTCCTCCCTGCCCTCCCGTCGTTCTCTAGTTAATGTGGCAGTTGGGGGGCACATTTTGATTCAGGCCCCGAAGTATTAGGCACTTTTATTAAATAAAGTTATTTTTCACTAAATATTCCTTGTACTGCTCGCTGCCTTCGTATGATAGTTATCCAACGAAATACTGGACCCTCAAATACAGATTTTGGTAGCCAATACCTGATATGTAAAATCCGTAATCTACCTGGCAGTATACTCAAAGCGGCGGAAAGCGGTGTAAGGTCACGTACACGTCGCACAATTGCCATATATGTTTTTTTTTGACGGGATAGAGTCGTAACCCAACATTTTTTTATTTGAATATATTCGGCGGTAGCCTAATGATAGCTTGTCACATGTACTTGACTACGCAGGACACGAGATAAAACGTTCACTGAACACAGACCCTTTCTTCCTTCCTGATGCAATCAACCGGTAACGCTATTGGATGAACTAACCAGTTGAACGATGTGGCTCTCTCGACACAAAAGGAAACGTCGGAGATGTCCCTCGAGGTTGAGCGCGCGTTTCCTTGATCTCTGCGTGTGGTGCAGGCTCGGAGTTCCACGCATCGGACAAGCTACTCATTATGACCACGGGCATCGAGACGCTCGAGATCAGCCCCCGCGAGCTAATTGACCACTGGAGATCCGTCGCCAAGGACAACATCAAAGAACACAGGTGAGTGGAACAAAAAAGAAGGAAGACGCTCTGCACGCTGTTCGCCACCAGCGCACTCCTCTGCCTCACGAGACGTCGCAGAACGGCGAGCAGGCCAGTGACTTTGGCGCTGTTTGTATTGCCTACAATGAAGTTGTGCCCCAGAGAGGCACTTTTGCCGCTTCGTTTCATTTTTCTCACACAGGTTAGGATCGCATGGATTGTCTTTGTCACACTGTCACTTTTGTATTGCAAGAAGCAAGAGAAGCACACAAACACACACACGCGCGCGCGCGCACACGCACACGCGCACACGCACACGCGCACGCACGCACGCACGCACACACACACACACACACGCACGCACGCACGCACGCACGCACGCGCACACACACACACACACGCACACACACACACACACACACACAAACACGCACACGCACACACCCACACAAGCACGCACACAAGCACGCACACACGCACACACACACACAAATATACACACACATGCTCGTCACGATAGTGACGAGCATATGCCTCGACCGACCATATGGGATCTACGGGTCAGATGCATGGGCTATTTATAGATTGTTCGTCGATAATTACAGCCTAATCGGTGGTGCTCGCGTATTTGCAAGATTGTACAACACTATTCGTGCGGCGACGACATTGCGAGTGTTCTGATACACGCTGGTGGTTTTTTCGCCGCATATGGCGCCACGGCAAGCAGGCTCCGCTGCGTGAACGTGTCGAGCATGGCGTCCCAGAAGCCGACGTCCGAACTGAAGGAGCTCACCTCGCGATCCGGCACCACGGGCCCCCGCCAGCCTAGCCTCGGCAAGGAGAAATCGTACCAGTCCTTCTGCCCGCCCAAGCCCTCTTCACCCGGGACCTCCTCGCAGCTCGAGGTCATCCAAGACGTCGTCGGCGACGTCCAGAGCAAGGTACGTGCGCCACGCCGCGACGAAAGGAAGCGCTCAAACGCGCCGTCAATGCTGCGTCGCTTCGCAAAAATTGGTGGTACACGAAGGCAGTAGAAGGTTCCTTTCTGAGCCGTTATTACGAGTAGAAATTCGATATCGTGTAATTGACTTCATGAATGGGGAGAAATTGGCATCCATCCGAATTGTAACACGAAGCTACAATTAGTTACGTTAGACCGCTGCTTCAAGTGCGCCCTCTGCGTCAACTCAAGTATGGAAAATGCGCACGTAATAGCGTTTCTGCTTTGTGGCATTTGTAGATTTGTCGTCTTGATGCAGACAATGAAAAAACTCGTACGCATGGGCAGTGGGGCAAAATTATACCTGCCATCAGGTTTTCTCATTGCGCTTCAGCGTTTAAATGTGAAATGGTGAATTACATATCATCATCATCAGCCCATTTTATGTCCGTTGCAGGACGAAGGCCTTTCCCTGCGATCTCCGATCGCCCCTGTCCTGCGCCAACCGATTCCAACTAGCGCTCGCGAATTTTCTAATTTCATCGCCCCACCTAGTCTTCTGTCGTCCTCAATTGCGTTTCCCTTCTCTTCGTACCCATACTGTAAACCTAATGGTCCAACGGTTATCTAACCTGCGCATTACATGACCTGTCCAGCTCCATTTTTTTTCTCTTAATGTCAGTCAGAATATCGGCTATAGCTGTTTGCTCTCTGATCCAAACTGCTCTCTTTTCCTCTTAATGTTATCCCTAACGCTATTCGTTCCATCACTCTTTTCGCGGTCCTTAACTTGTTCTCAAGCTTCTGTGTCAGTCTCCAAGTCTCTGCCCCATATGTCAGCACTGGTAAAATGCGCTGATTGCACACCTTCCTTTTCAATGATAATGGTAAGCTTCTAGTCAGGAGCTGACAATGTCTGCCGTATGTGATCCAACCAATTTTTATTCTTCTACGAATTGCCTTCTCATGATAAGGGTTTTCTGTGATTAAATCACCTAGGTAAACGTCCTTCACAGACTGTAGAGGCTGACTGGCGATCCTTAACTCTTGTTCCCTTGACAGGCTATTCATCATTATCTTTGTCTTCTGCATATTAATCTTCAGCCCCACTCTTGCGCTCTCTCTGTTTAGGTCCTCAATCATTTGTGGAAACTCGTCTGCAGTATTGCTGAATAGAACAATGTCATCGGTAAACCGAAGATTGCTGAGATATTCGCCGTCGATCCTTACTCCTAAGCCTTCTCAGTTTATTAACTTGAATACTTCGTCCATGCATGTAGTGAATAGCATGGGAGAGATTGCGTTTATTTGCCTGGCCCCTTTCTTTATAGGTATCTTCCTGCTTTTCTTGTGCAGAATTAAGGTAGCTGTGGAATCTCTGCATATATTTTCCAGGATATTTACGTAGGCGGTCTGTACTTCTTGATTACGCATTGCCTCTATGACTGCTGGTATCTCTACTGAATCAAATGCCTTTTAGTAATCTATGAAAGCTATATAGGGAGGCTGCTTGCACTCTGCGGATTTCTCGATTACCTGATCAATGACATGGATGCTATCCATTGTCGAGTATCCCTTCCTGAAGCCAGCTTGTCTGTTGGTGTTGCCCTTAATCTATTGCCAATGATCTTGGCGAATATTTTATATAATACTGGGAGTAAGCTAATGGGCCTATAATGTTTCTATTCATTAACGTCTCTTTTGTTGTGGATTAGTATAATGTTTGCATTCTTCCAGTTTGCTGGGACCGGTTCCAGTCAATAGACACTTCGTATAGGGAGCCCCCAGTTTTCCACGAATTATGTCTCTTCCATTTTTGATTAAATATACTGTTATTCCATCTTCTCCTGCCGCTCTTTCCCGTTTCGTGTCTTGCGAGGTCCTTCTAACTTATCATTCTAACTCTTCTGGGTACTGTACAGCTCAGTATAGAATTCTTCCGCTGCTTTTATTATACCTTCGAGATTGCTGATGGTATTACCCTGCTTATCTTTTATTGCAAACATCTTTGTCCTATGCCAAGTTTACATCTCACTGATTTCAGGCTGCGTCCAATTTTTACAGCTTCTTCAGTATTTCTCCCGTTATAATTTCGAACATCCCTCGTTTTCGCCTTGTTGATCAATTTTGACAGTTCCGTGAATTCTTTCTTATCTCTTGAGTTGGACACTTGCTTGCCTAGTGGTTGCCTTTGTGCCTTGCCTCCCACCTCAATCGCTGTCTCTGAAGACAGCCTAGTTATGGTTTCATTCATTGCCTCTATGTCATCTTTCTCTCTCTGTTCTAAGGCTGCATATTTGTTTGCAAGTACCAGCCTGCAGTACTACATATATGAGTTACATATATGTCCGCTGAAAGTTACCGTTGGTAGTCACTCAATGAAATTTAAAGGAAAGCCGATTCTTCAGTACAGCTCGAAAACAGCGCGTAGAGATGGACACAGTAAGGCACACGCGATGTGCTGACTACAGAGTATTTCATTTTGGAAGCGAGCACAGCTGCGTGAATGTTACGGAGATCTAGGCTTATTTGTGCGGGACGTGAAGAGTGCGACTACGGCAACTGTTTCATTTCAGCAGAGGTCATAGCTAAGGTACTGTTGCATGAGCAGATAAATAATCCAGAAGAGAGGTATTCGAAGCGGAGACAGTGAAAACACGCAGCGATGAGTATGGAGCACCTCTTTCTTGTTTCACAAGGAAAAGACCTTTCTGTACGAGGCATAAGCAGTGCGTGCACGTGGCCTTTATCAAACTGAAGTACTTCAAGGCGAATAAAGTGCAAGGCGAATTAGTTGTGTGCCTCTCGTTCTGAATTCCCCTCGGTGTGGGTATTGTCGCGGCCCATCTTACGGCAAGGATGCTAACACATAGCAAGCGCAAGATGAGAGTAAGAAAATGTGCATTCACCATTTACAGTGAGCACGGGAAATGCAACAGGGAGGAAGCGCTCCGAGCCAGCGGTAGCTAGCCGCGACTTCCTCGCTTTGCACGAGGTGAGGTGTAGCTGCAGGGACGCGATGCTCCACAGAACTTGAGTGCAAGGGAGACACTGCGGAGGTGCTAGTCGCTCTTATTGAATGGTTCTCTATATGCACTAGAATAAAGGCAAAATCTCTTGCCTCTTGCTCTTGCCCTTTGCTTCGTGTTGCCGACAAATTCGACTTCGCCCTACCATCTGCTAGCCGCCTGGTTAGCTCAGATGATAGAGCGGCTGCCCCGGAAAGGCGGTGGTGCTGGGCTCGAGTCCCGGACCAGGACGAATTTTTCTTCAACTATGAGGCTTTTCTTTCGAAGAACCTGTATGGGTTTGCTTTGTAGCAATTTCTACGAACGGGTGGATGTCTGATTTTCCCTTTATTCATTACTTCTCTCCACATTGCGGGTTTCCGCTGAACTACTACGTCATGCACTAGAATAATTCAACACGTCCTCCCCTACCATGAAATTATTGTTGAAGCGACTATTTCGCATCGGTTTCGTGTGGTTTCCACGAACGTAAAAAGCAGCGTCAGTTTAGTAATGTGGTTTTGGCACGTAAAACCCCACAATTCTTTAGTAACGTACAATGTTGGGCTAGTTGGGGTTTTATGTTCCTCTTTTTATTTACCTTTTGCAGCACTTACTTTGACAGAAAGAACAAAAAAAAAGTCATACATGATAGGACGGCGTCCAGAAGGGGTCGATGGATGGGGTCGTTAGTCGGAGCTTGATTTCAATGCTCAGTCACCTTTAGGAAATGAAAGAGCATACCAAGCGGCCAATAGTTACAATTTCAACACTTAAGCCTCTGGTTTTCTCCGATTTATGCATAGCGATTAGCATTTAGGCTTTACAGAGCAGGACACAACATAGTGGCGTTTTGCATAGCCGGGATTAGAGTTTACATACCCGAGTCGTACAGTGACCAGAATTGTGTCTTCTGGACTATCGCGAACTGATGCCATCACCATTCTCGGCGTTTGTACTAATACAGTCTTTACACCTCGCATCAGGAGGAAGTGAAAAGTTTGTTATTGCAAGTATAATCCATGCACTGGAGAAAGATGTCTGCTTTGTCGAGAAAAAGAAAGATCGGGCCTGCGTCTTTTACTGTAAAAATAAATAAATGCATACATAGGCAGAAAAGCTTGAAATTCAGCAGTAGAGTGACTATAAGTCAGTGGATTTATTCCACCGATTCTGCTCGTAAGTCTTTCCTAAATTTATCGAACTTCACCGGGCTGAGGCAGTAGATTCAGACTCATGGGTACTACGTTTATGGGGACTGGAATCTGGAATTTTCTTCTGCCCCCCCCCCCCCCCCCATTTCTGTTTCAATAAACCTATTTTTACAATATTTTCGTGGCAAGTACTTCGGTCCCATTGGTATTCACAGGACTAATGCACGAGAACTTCTGCCTTTAAATTGTGGTGAGTATTTCTCCGGGCGCAGACTTCTCTTTCATATCTCCTACGCAAAGGCAAATGTGGGGTCACTATCAACGAAAACCTTCCAAAGTGCGACGTAACCAGTGTGGGAATGCCGGGATGCCGAACGACTTGCCTTGAACATGGCTCAGCCTAAATTTTGGTTATGGCTCACCAAATAGTTGCTTTGACCCTTCTAACACGTAGCGCGGGCGAAGGCAAATTAAAGACGATTTTATACTTTATTACTATAGAGAATTTTGAATGGACAATTTTTGCACAATGTTTCAAGGGTGTTATACACATTGAGGCTAATCTTTTGCTGAAGCGTGAGCGTTGACAGACGTTCTTGCGTTTGACGCGTGCCTATGGTGACATTCAGGCACGTACCCAGAATATTTTTTCAAGGGGGGGGGGGGGGGCAACCCAAGGTAACCTTTCCTATGCGAATTAGGGGAGGGGTACCTCTTCTAGTACAAATGTGAATAATGCTCACCTTTCGCCATGAAGACACGTAGACCCACAAAAGAAATGAAATAAGGTGTATCTCGCAGGCACGCCTGTGAGATACACCTCTCCTTTATTTGGCAAACAAGGTACCATATCACGTGGACTCGCCCAGGAAAGAAGCGCAGGAAGAACACTGCCTTCCAAGAACAAATAAACAAGCGAAAGTCTGAAGTAAAGATTTCTAGTAGTGTTTCTTGAATTAGCTCTGGAAGAATTATAGAGCAATATATATTTGCGGAGCAGTCACAGTTCTTTTGGATCCCTCGTTTACTGCTCTACCAAGTTATGTTCCAAAACCGACTCGTATTATTATTTGGGAAGTTGCATAACGATGCATGGCCGCCAGTCCTGTACAACCGCGTAAATCGCAGGACACTACGGTTCTAGACGTACTGCGTCCACCGCAGAAGGTTAGAAAAACCCCTACGTAAGCACAGCAGAGAAGTGGACACGTCAGGCGGCTCGCCTGATAACTGTAGAAGCGTCATTCAGAACACGGAATTGTTCTCCGCTTCCGGCGGTGTTTTCTCTACTTCTTTCTTAAATGAAAAGATGTTGATACATAACTATTTTCGCAAACAACGGTTAAATTTGCAAAATATTGCTTTTCCTTCCTGTTTGGCTGTTGCCTTGGCTTGCTGCCTTAGTAGACCACTTAACTTCTCAACTCTTTGCGACTCTTGTTTTCAGTTGACCGTTTTGCACGAAAAGTGCTGTACAATTAGGGAAAAACCAGATGAGGTAACAGGTGACAGTCATATTGCTTATGGGCTTAACAGTTATTGCAAGGTTTGATGATGGAGGCTGTTTCGCATTACCTTATTTTCCATTTTATCTAACCGATATCGCGGGTATATGGTTCCGAGGATCTGCCAGCGTTGCGGAGAGCCTTCACTCGAGGAAATAATGAAGCAAAGGGAAAAGTTAAATGCAACTGGCGTTTCCTCTAGCCGCAACTCATTCCACGAGCATACAGACCAGCTGTGTACGAACCGAATCCCTTTTCCGATCCCTCGATTAGTCTCAACAAAGAAGGTTGAACTAACAAAGCAACAGCGATGCGTGACCGTTGACAAGATGGTGACAACTCAACGCATCCAGAGTTAATCGCGCGGGCACCGAATCGATGAGAAAGCTGCCCTTTACACCCCAGGAGATGTCGATAACTATAGCGCCATCCAAAAGGAGTGAAAAAGGCAGCAAAATGTTTACCGCTGAATAGCTGCATATTATATTGACCGCTAATAAATACGAGTACAGAGGAAGAGAACGACGACATGGGCGGTCCTCTTGTGTGTTCTCTTCCCCTGTCCTCGTATTCATTAGTGGTCAGTATGATATGCACTAAACACCAACTAAGCCAAACTGAAGTTCTTCTGTCGCCGAGTAGCTGTCAGGTCTCAGGATTGATTTGGCGGCGCTTTAGGAATGTGTTTGAGGAATTGTGGCGTGCGCGGGGTTGAGGGGAGATATACCGCTTAATTTCGGGGGGGGGGGGGGGGTTGGGTACGTGCCTGGTGACATTTCAAACTTCAAATAACAACCACCAATCGTGGGTGAAGTCTTAATGGTACTTATTAAAACAGCTGCTATCGTTACTATCGTTATCGGGCAATGTTTTCGGATTGGCTTGCCTGCGCACCATCTGTGTTGAATCAGCTTGATACGAAATGAAGGCGATGGACGTCGACAACAAGACACTTCAGCTCGCAGCAGAGGTTGCATTCACTAATTTGAGCTCCGCGAAAAGTGAGCTGGTGGCGCGCCGTCCCACGAATGAAGCCTCTCCCGAGTGCGCGTGAGAGGCCGTCTGTCGTCGCAGAGAGCTCTCAGGAAAGGCCGGAAGCAGCTCCGCGTGACGCCACTGGCGAGCGTCAGGTTCAGCTTCTAACATCAAAGAAGCGGTGGCTGCAAGCTTACGATGTGAAAATGCTAGGCGGTGCGCCCAGCAGACATTTTTCTAGCGATATTTCGGGCCCTTCGCACTTGATTTCGGCGTGTGTGCAAATGCAGGCTCCCTTATAGATTGCTCCACGGCGCAAGACTCGGCAACTGCAGCCGCGTGGCATGGCGTGCCAGTATGCTCAGGATTGCTCTTAAAATCCACTGGCGATATCAGTGGGATTAGGCGCCGCGGGAGCCACTAATAAAAACGCGGCCTGGTCTCTCACTCCTAAGCAACACGCCACGTAATCGGTGCTGCGTCTGCTACCTATCCACGGCAACGCGGATATTGAAGAACCTGCGCTGGCTGACGGAAAGAGTGCAGTGACAGGTCTGCCAGTGCCGCCCACCAGCTGGTGACGTGTTGCATATCTAATGGCATCGGAAGCAAAGCGGCAGAACGAAAGAAGAAAAAAAAAGGCAAATATTGGTTTTGTGCGGCCTCTAAGATGCACTTTATCGAAGTGAAAATGGCACTCACTAACGCCTCCCTCCGCCAACCCTTTCCCCGTGCCAGCGTCCAGAGAAAAATAAAAACAGTGTCCTGTTCAATGCGCATTAATGTGGTGTAGCTTAATTTAGAAGGTGAAACATTGGGATGAGCGAACTTAATTCCAAGACTGAACTCGGGTAAGTGTTTCTCTTCCTTCATCGGTGTGTCCTCTTTCTTTAATTATTTAAGTATTTACTGAAATAATTATTAGTTACGTTATCCACTGCTTCTACGTGGAATTACGATAAAGAGCATACAAAGAAAAAAAAAAAAACGTTGTACCAGCTATGATTAGCATGATCAATGGACCCTGTAGATCACAAAAACGCAGAAAGCAGTAGAACAAAAGAAGAAAATTAACAGCAAGTCAGGGCACAGTAGCACAGTGACTGTTAACAGAATCGAAATTCAAGGGCGTAAATAATATCTTGGCAACCTCGTGTCAAACGACAAGAGGGAGAGCGTCAGAGTGCGTGAATGGAACGTTCCAGCACGCATGCCCACAAAGCTTTCAAGCAATTTAAGCTTCTATACCAGATGGGCTGTTTTAGCTTGCCACATTGAGTAACGGCTTCACTGCGTGCGAAGCCGCCCCGCCATTTTTTTTAGCATCGAAGTGTGATTATAGCGTGCATGTTTGTCTGACGCGCTGTTTCTTCATTTTTTTTCCCAGTGCTCACCAATTCTGTCTTCACATTTCACGCATGTTATCGCACCGAATGTTGTCTTACTTTTCTGATAAATTAAGATTAGCATGAATTAAATGAATATTAACCTGCAGTAAAGTAACAGGGCGAAAAAAAAAATTGCACACACTTTGTTCTGTTCTTCACAGCTTGGCGCTGTCTACCAGGAAATGAGCGCGATGTCTCGGCGTCAGGAGCAGTTCGGCTTCATCTTACTCGCTACCATGGTGCTGGTCGGGGCAAACCTGCTCATGCTCATCGTGGTCAAGAACTGCCAGTCGGCCACCGAGTGGTACTGCTGAAAGACTCCGCTGTGTTGTAGACGGGCTGACCCTTGTCAACAACGCGAAGTACACCGTGCCCCCCCAGCCGAAGTGAACCGGGCCAGGCGAGCGGGTGAACGCCGACAACCGTGACCGAGAAAATGGGACCGAAAAAAAAAAAGAGAGAGAGAATGGAGTGTCAACTCAGCTGCGACTGTGCGTACCTAGTCGTTGTTTTTATTGCATATAAGGAGCCGGAGCTGACAAATTTTTATTTTTCAGTGTTCATGTGCAACTTAAATAAACAAATCTTTATAAAAGTTGTTGACTGTTAGCATATAAAATGTGCCGATGTATCTGCCTTTTTATAGGGAGTGTGACCGATGTTAAAACACGTCTTTTATCGCACAGCTTGGTTACTCGAAACGGGAGTTTATTTGCAGACATTCTCATGAGAATGAGTTTGCAGAAAAACATTTCTGCAACTAATGTCCGAAACTCGCTGCCCTTGTCTTTTTTCCATTTGTGACTGCGGTGTTACAACATTAAAGAAAGTTTTATGAATCGCCGTGTCAACTTGATCACGCCTTAGGAGTGCAGCATGAAATTTTTGTTCGACATATTCACCTTCCACTTAGACTACAATCTTAAAAAATTCCAGTAGGGTCTTGTTGGTTATACAATACTGACGTTTTAGTTGGCATGCATTGAGACGCACAGCAGGATGAGCACAAGCTTGGACACAAAGCGTGAACTAACAACTGTTTTATTCCAGCACGAGCGGTGGTACAATTATAGGTACGAGTGGTCAAGAAAAGCACGAATGAGCAGACAGTTCAAGGCACATGAACAAAGATTACGTGCAGCTCCCAAAAAGCTCGCGCGGCCTTTCGCTTTGACACATTCTCGCATAAGTGCAATCTCGGCACGCGAGGGCCCATGCGCAAGTGCCCCTTTCTAATTGTATCCCCGAAACAAGTCGATCTTCTGTCTGAATGTCTGAATAGGGTGGTCAGTGATGCACTTGTGAGATCTTTTGGAGTTTGACATAATTTTTATTCACGCGCCTCGCTTTGCTCGTTCAACAAAACATGAACAGTATTTCAACGTTTAGAGAGAGCTACTGTGACGGCATGCGTGCTACCTCGAAAAGAAAATTCGTGCTCTGTTCAGCGACCCTGCTAGTTTGCTGTTCTTCCCTACAATGAATGACCCGCACATAGAAACCACTTTGGATCACGTCAGGGGAATTTACCGGCCCCTCCACATCTGAGATGTCTGTCATGAAGCTGACGTGCGGGCTTGACACCACTGCCCGCATTGCTCGGAGTTGCATGTAGAGACGCCGTCCTATGAGAGCTAAATATACGTCTAGTGAGATTTTCTTTCTCTGCGCCCCTGCGGGGAGTTGCGCAACACAGTTGTTTTTTTACGAAAAGGTGTACGTAGTAGCTGGTTTACATATAATGTGCCACCTGGTGTGGAAAGCCTATTTTATAGATTTCGCGTGGGGGAGGAGGACGGGGGTACCCATTCAGTTAAATATAGATCCTGCATGAAAACCTTTACGTCCCATAAATTATAGTTGGTTGCGTTAAAAAAAGGAAACCAGGCTAGAGAGCATGTGTTCGTAGACTACTAGGACGCGGATTTTCGCAGGGATATATTGTAACTAAAACTGAAGAACTATGAAGGGATTAAAGAAAATAATGCGTAGCTGAAAGCCATCTCTTCGGTTTACTTTTGCTGGCCATTTTGTTAGGCTGTTACGCGAGCCCACTGTCGCCTAACAAAGTTACAGTGCAGATTACGGCTAGAGACTGCATTGGTGGTTCTTCGCTTATCTTTTACTTTTTGGCGCGAGTAATTACCACTTCTCCGAAGGCGCAAAGTGTTTTTTTCGTTTGCTCGAAATCACATTTTCTTCTGTCCAGCATAAAGTTGCCTTGGAAAGGGCCTTGGCAGTCCAGGGCAGGTAGCATAAGACAGCGAGTTCTCTCTACCTTCAGCACGTACCGAAATTGAACGCATCACTGCAGCAGAGGAGTGCACTCGCAGCTTTATTCATAAAAGACGCGCGGGACATGAAAGCGAATGCACTTTGCGCCTGCCTGTCGCCACTCCGCCCACCCTTCGACGAACTCGTGTCGCAGACAAAATGAAAGCTTCGGAATCGTGCCTGAAGAAGACGACGACGAAACCGCTGCATTCTTACCGTCCACATCTTGGCCGATCCCCCGCAGTAAGTATGCGCCACCATAGAAGGCAAAGCAAACAATTTTTGACAACGACATCGTGGCTTCACTCCGCTGCGCCAGTCACGTGATTTCTGTGCCACTGTGCCTTAATCTTACTCGTGTATTGTGCCGAAAATGTGAATTACGCCAGCCTCGCAACAACTAGGCACGACGAAGATTGGCACGAGGCGTGTTAGCATTTGTGTTCTCCTGCGCCGTTTCTGGCAAGGCAGCACAGGACTGAAATTTAGACAATGATAAAACTAAGCTAACCAAAGAGCTTCAGCTGTCGCATATGCTTGGCTATCAGTTCAGTGTGAAGGACTGATGGGTCGAGCGTAGCCTCAAAAGACCAGGATTATAGCAGTTGCAGGGTGTAAAAAAATGATTCGCTGTTATTGGTAATAACTTAAACGAATATTGACAGTCTTGCATCATGCATTTAGTTGTGTTCTATTAGCAGCCTCTTGTTCACAGTTGACCCATGACACCCATTCTTGAATGGTGCAATACCTAGGCGGAAAACATGCCATGGTTCGAATGTAGCTCCAGCTTCTACCTAAATCGAATATGAACGGATATACGCGGAGAAAGAAAAAGAGTGTGTAGTTGCAGGTTTGAATATGCTTGTCAGGTCACAAACATTTATGAAAGCGAAACTACATTTAGAAATGGTAGACACTTCACCGACTATTCGCATCATAAGTCCCTACAGTATTCCACGGTCTTCAAGTCCTAGCGGTTCTCGCTTCCTAATTAAGCGCGATTCTATAGGTCACACATTTGTGGAACCAAGGTATTTGCGTTTCGTCCCTGAATTATCGAATCCTAAAGTAGTTCTAAAAAGGGGCACATGCTGCGACACGTTCATACAGTTTAAATGTAACATAGCATTCGCTTCTTTTCAGTAGCACCCTGTTCAAAGCGAACAGCACATTATAGCGTATCTACAAAGCCAGCGAAAACGCGAAGGCCGAAACTTGGTTCACAATGGTTTACCTGTCAAAAGATCTTGCCTTTCCTACCATTAGGTCAGGCATGGTTTCAGCCATTGTCAATGCATCTTGTAGATGATACCACGCTGATTTCACACTTTTGCCATAGGAGCTTCTTCTCAGCGAAAAAACAGCTTGGTAAAATTAATAGGACGGGATCACAGAAGTTTGGGATTGTCGACTCTTCGTGAATTCCGCTAAATGTGGCAAGCAGAAAGAAAAGGCAGGAACGCTACATGGCAAGACGTTTCATTTCCGCTGTGTCCCGATGAGGACAATCAAAACAAGCTGATTTGATTGATGAGGTTCAATGTTCAAAAGCAACGGAGGGCCTATCAGCGACGCCGTAGACGAGAAATCCGCATTAATTTTGGTAACTTGATGTTCTTTAGCTTGCATCCAGACATTGTACGCGAGCTCTGTTGACATTCCTTCCCATCGAAATGCTGCCACTGCAACTGGAAAGCGAACACACCGCTCCGTGTTCAGCAAGAGAACGCCGCAGCATCCGGACATCCACAGCGGGTACGGGAAGCAATCTGCACAGGTGGGCACATTTACATCCCTAAGCTCTGGCGACGCCTAGTGGAGCACATTCAGCGCATATAGGGAACTTCCCAACTCTAAAGCAACACACGACGTGTCACCAGCGATGACGTCTCGTCAACGAGACGTTTGTACAACAAAGTTCATCTTTGTCGCTCTCCACAAGTCACTGAAAGTGGACCGACGCGCTAGGAAAATACCAGGCCCTATGTTCTAATCGCTTCGTCAGGCATTACACCTTGCTCCTTATGAAATGCAGCGCCACGTGAAGAAGTCGAGATTGTTGCGAAACCTCCTTTCTTCGGAAATAATGGCACAGAAACAATACAAACGCCGACCGAGGTGATAAAAGAAATGATTAAGACTATATTTAGGCCCCTGCACGGCAACCCTGATCCCAATTTTCTGTCTGATGTTCCTTTGTATTTAGCGTCATTGAAGCGTAAGAAAACACTATTGTCCATTGGCTTGACTATTTCCAATAACTCACTGCATGATGTGACGCTGAAAGATTTAGAAAAATACCTGTCGGAAGAATCGTTCTGATTCCGCATAAGATGAATGATATCGATAACCAAGCGCACTTTCTGCTCACAAGCGATCTGACCGGCTGCATTCCTGCCTTTATTGAAGAAAAATTGCCACAACGTGAACGTTCCTCGCGCAGGGCCATGCAGTAGAACGTGGGAAGCGTGTTCGTTTTTGAACTTTGCCCAAAACCAACTATAATATCACATTTGGTGCATGTTGAGGGACATATGTATTCTTTGCACAACAATGACGCTACTGCACGACGAGTTTTCTCTAGCTGTCTTAAAGAAAATTGGAGGTTAAGATTAAGGTAAATTTTTGGTAACATACGATGGTTATCATAGCCGAGACTAAACATTGGGCGACTGAAAAAAGGCGACACAAATCAGTGAAGAGAGGATGACAGGACACATGTTAGGCTTTCAGATGGTGCCTTATTTTGCACTTTGCAAAGGTATATTCAGTGAGGGGAACGTGAACATGTAAGCAGGAAACTGGCCTAGGCTGCATGTTCGCATCGCTTCCCTAGTGTGTTTATTAAGTGCAATGTAACGTACAAGTTTTGAAAGATTCACGCGTTTGTCCTGTGGTCTTTGCTGGTAGGTGTCTGTTTCTCGCAGAACAATGTTTAGCCTCAACACGAACAAACTGGTCTCGCTGTTCAGCTTCATCAAAGTAAACCTAGTTCTCACAGAACGGATCAACAACATCGTCAACTGAAATTACTGGCATGAACAGACAGAAACTTCTGAACCAGCAAGCTAGAAACAGGCCTGGATTCTATGAGAAACCGGACGCCTTTCGGGTAAATATAACATAAATGAGTTGCTAAGGTTGTTATTTCCACACGCGCAGGCACGCATCACCAATGCAAATGCTCTGTTTTATTTTCAAAGTTGTAACTGTGGAAATTCATAAAAATGAATTTTACGGGAGCTGTTGCGGAAAACTGCATATTGTGCGTAGAATATAAATATTTATTTGGAATTTACTAATGTTTGCGTGTGCGGTAAGCGAACCGATTTTTGTATATTTCAAACAGCAAGCCCTGGAAGGGTAAAAAATGCGCAATAATGTGAACAGAATCGAACTTTCGAAAACGCAGTGACAAAATCAGCATAAAAGGGTTGTTATCCTCTGCATTCCAGGCTCGTGCAAATGAATGCCAAGCTCTCTCGACATTACAGATCAACGAACTTGGTTGGGTTCAATAGTTGCACTGCTGCAGCAGTGTAATCTTTCGCTCCCCTTCACAGATTTGTTCAGCGACTGGTCATGCATTGTGACCTACGTGATGATGCGTTCCGTCACTAAGAAGTGCTTGCTTAGTAACATTATGTGTCATACCGTATTATGTATCGCTCAGTGCTAGAGCTGACAAAGTAAGTCAGTTATCGTCAATCTCTGAATCCATTCTCTGAAAATAATTTGGGCATGCAACCTTGCGGTTGGGAATTTTCCATGAAGCAGAGCCGAGTAGAGTGTTTTGGCGAATTCGCCGTCGTCGTCGTCTCTTTGATGGTTCCCAGCACGAGTAAACACCCTCGGGAAGACTGTCATGAGCAAACGTAGACGCACATATAATGGTACTGGACATGACATGGGCAGAAAAAAGTTTTTTCGGCTCTTCAACCGTCAAGCAAGGTGACGCCAAAAGTTCACGAGGACGCTTCTCACCTGTTCCCGGTGTGAGAAACGGTGACACCGAAGACACCGGCACAAGGTCCGCTAGCCCGGAGTTTTGCGCCTCTTTTGTGCACATTCTGCAACGGTAACGCACGTTTCCCGGCTAGATAAATGTGCCAGTCTTAACTCTTGACCATTCCGCAAGCTTGAATGAATGCTGGCAGTGCTAACAACAGTTCATGTGGTGTGTTGCGCTAACGAGCCTCTACTATTGCACCAAAAGTTGCCATAGCGTTGATTATAGTGTAATGTTCAGTGCGTCAGGTTAAAGACCGCTAAAATAATATGTTCGTGTTTTCCCATATGTGTAAAACGGTGCTGTGGACACTTTTTTTTTCATAGCACATGTAAAATCAGGCGCGCGGCACCTGAACTACTCGGCGGGTCTTGTTAAATGGGCGAAGCAAGAGTGGCGGGATAAATTGAGACAACCCATGTCGTGGTCCTCGACCCGCGACCTGCTGCCATGTGGTGATGAAGAAAGGGGGTCGTACCCTTGCACGTTACGCAATGTGCGTGCGAGGGTCGCGATTCGATGACATCGGGAGGCGAAGGCGACACCATCGGCGACGTAGCTGAACTATGCACGGAAACGAGCGCGCAGTCACACTTCGCTCGCCGTGGAGTCCGGGATCAGCGCGACTGGTTTGCCTTCGATGGTGATGAAGTTGACCACACACGACTCTAGCTGGTCGTCTTGCTCAAGCTGTTCCTCCAGCTGCTCCTCTTGCTTGTCGACGTCGAGTTTATGCTCCTTCTCTCCGTCGCCGGCGTCCGCCGAGCCGCTGTCGACGGGAGCGATGGGGCTAGGCTCACATGCCGTGCGGCCGCTCTCTTCGGAAGGCGGCGGGTGGGCGTCCGCCTTCTTGGGGCGCTGCTGAAGGCTCGTGGCCGCGTACCAGGCGAGCGCGGCGCAGCAGCCTACGAGACCAGTTGTGGCCAGCAGGAGAGCCAGCGCCATGCTGCCTGTGACGTGGGTGCCTGGGAGAGAGAAAGACGGCGAAGCGTTGAGGAAGCGCGTCCCTGCATGTACCCTTACCAGGGTGAATTTTGCAGTGATGGCTCTAATAGCGCCGGAAACGCGGCACACTGACCGTTGGCGTCACTGTCGAGCGTGGTGCTGCTGCGTTGCTCGGCGGCGATGCGCGAGTCGCGCACGTTGCTGTCCTTGTAGCGCTGGTAGGTGAACACCTCGTTCTGCTCAGTGCTCGTCTCGAGCCGCGCGTTGGCCAGCAGCAGGCCGCCCGGTACCTTGGTGTGCGTCGCCACGTTGCTCTTCTTCTTGCCGCGGACCACGGGAAGGTTGACCCTGCAAAAGGCCGACGTGCCATTGCCATTAACAGAGCCCTTGAGGGGACAGCTAAATGTGAGCACTGGCATGGCTTCAAGTCGTGTGTCTTGTGGCGCCTTCTGTCGGAGTGCTTTAATCACGCGATTAATTAACTTGTGGTACCCTCAGGCCGAGAGGTATTGCAGAGGAGAGTGTGTATACGTAGAAACACATGATTGACAACTCTGATGGGTTCTTGTTATCTTAATACTGGTAAAAGCAATACAAAGGAATGAATGACTAACAAGGTATAAAAAAAACACGGACACAGACCTCTTTATTAATGGGCGAAACTCCGCATTGGGTAGAGTTTCATTACATAACTATAGAGGGATATATGATGGTCGACAACGGAAGCTGCGTTTCGATGGGAGCGAAATGCACAAACGCTCATCTACTTAGATATATAGACGCCCGTTAACGAATCCCAGGTGGTCAAACGTAATCCGGGTTCCCCGACTACGGCGTGCTTCATAATGAAATCGTGCTTTTGATGCCTAAAACCAACAAAATTCAATTGCTTGATATATATTTTGATTCTGAGGTTTTACGTGCCAAAAACCAAGATTTGATTATAAGGCATGTGCAGTGAGGGACTCCCGATTAACTTTGACCAGCTAAGTTTCTTTAACATGCACCCAATGCACGGTACACGGTCGTTTTTGGATTTTTTTTATATGACGGCTGCAGTAATATATGGAACGGCATAGCGTAGCAGAGTGTGGGCGTAAGCCAGTTGGTGATTCATAATTTTTGGAAGTTACCACAAGCAAAACACCACACTTGAAGAAAGGGACAATAGGAAGCGGTTCCCTTTCTTCAAATCTCGTGTTTAGCTTGCTGTAACTTCTCAAAATCAAGATACATAGCGGAAAATTACTTTTTTCTACCATTTGGCATGACTTCGTAGAGACACAAAACTGCGACTTCGTTTTTGGTTTCCTGATTGTCGCCTTCGTTGTTTACTAGTCACACATTTCCTTAGAGTACTCCAGAGTTTACGTTTGCAAATTGACCATTCTGTCTCGTTTTCTCATGCATAACGTTCGGATTAAGTCACAGGGATGTACGCGCTTACATCAAGATTTTCTTAGTGCTGCAAGCCGATTGCTCCAATCAATTTGTGTGTGTTTTATTTCATGCTTTTTGATTCATGCTCGCCGACCAATGTTTGTAATTCTTTTTTTTTTACTTTTTTACACATTAAATTAAGCCTTTTCACGGTGTTTGCTTTTCGGGAATGCTAAATTTCGCAAATGAAATTTATTCATTCTATCATTTTGATTTATATACCCAATTCTTAAAAGATCCTTCATAATGGCTATGAGTCGTCAAATGAAATAATTTTAAGAACTGTAGCGTCAAGAAAAAAAAAAGAAGGAATGACACTAGAAACGCATAGTAGGCACCGACAGGTAAATAAATGAACCCATATAAACATACACTTACGGACAGTATAATTAACCTTAATATTTCTAACCATTAAGGCTCACGAAATTGGTTTATAGGCATGTTAAGCAATTCATATTAGAGGTCGGCTGCTTTGCCATAATGTGGGTAGGGAGGGGGGGTATACGTACGAGGCTGTGATTGTGTAAGTGTCCGGCAGGAAACTGCAGACGACCAAGTAGCGGCGTGTGTTGTGCGTGATTATGTCTCGGTTCTCGTGGACGATGATGTTCGTCTCCATCTTGGACCCGTTCTGTAAAAAAAAGAAGATGGCAACAAGCAAGCACAAAGGTTGATTAGATTAGATTACTAAATTCATTATTATTTATACGACAATTAGAAGGCATTGTGCTTTCAACGAATAACGCTCTCGCTTTGACAACACATGTATAGTCTCGCACGTACAGCCCTCGATCTCACCGTTCAGGCGATTGCAGTTAGCGGCAACGGGAGTCTGTCGCCCGCTAAGGCAATTTATCCAAAAGGGCGTTAAGGCTAGGTCACAGAAAGTTGAAATCCGGTTCATTCCTGAGCGCCAGCAACAGGTAGCGAATTAACCGAAAGACAAGGAAGCTTTCCTTTGTCAATCCTTTGCTAGGGAAGAGACCTGGCTGTAGGCCACCGGTTGTCGCTCCCAGGTATATCGAAAGAAGCGTTTCTTTCAAGAAACCAGTGAAACGCCCAGCAATTTTATCTTGCTTCGTCTGCGTACAACATTCGCTTTTGAAAAAAATCTAAGACGCGCTAAATATACCGAGTATGGGAAAGAAAATCATTTTGCATACCAAAAATGGCATGTTTATATACATTGTAACAGATAGGCATCTTTCCAAGAAAGCTAAATATTCATGTTAAAATAAAGAAAATGGTAGTTGCAGTTCAACCAACACGTTGATTTGGCTCAGTGGTCTTTGCGAAACAACCATTGCCAGGCATAGCATAACCAACGCCTACGACAGTTGGATTGGTGCGATTGGATAGGAACAGGCACAGGCCCGTGTCTATTATCGTGTCTTATCGTGTCTATTATCGCGTTATCGCGCATTATCGTGCCTAACCGAAATTTTAGAATCCGTATCGGCAGGCCTCGTTGAACTAATAGAGAAAAAGCCGCGACAGTAAAAATGCGTGCACTGACCACCAGTCGGCTTCCGCATCGCTTGTGGTCGATGTCGAGTGTGTACGCGTCTTGCGGTGAGCCGGGGTCGCCGAACAGCATGCAGGTGTCGTCGTTGCTGTCCTCGACGGCGATCTTGCCCCCGAAGAAGGGACCCGTGCTGACGATCACGCGGGAGGCGTTCGCCAAGCACCGCTCCGCCCGCGCAGAGACTGCACGACCACGGAGAAACAGTCAGGATGGCGGAGCTCATGGGGGTCGGTTAGCGCACATTCTTAAAATCATGAGCCATTCCACTGTGTGAAGGTGGTTGACCAGCGAAGCTGTTTAGCACATGACACGGAGGTGAACCGTAATATTGAACAAAGGTACGAACTCTTTATTGTCTTGATCGGTGGTCATTATTTCACTCGCAACTGCAAGCACATTCTTCGATAATGTTAAATAGATCCACGTACGCAGCTGGGTGGTCGGTTAGGCCGGATCGGTGTGGCATCGCAACGGATGTGTCTGCAACACGGAACGCGCAAATCGCCCCCTTTTCACTAGCGACACATCCACGTTGAAATCACTGACAACGGTAACAGGGATAGTGTCATCGCAGCTAATTCACGCAGAATGAATAGCCATGAACCTTACGAGACTATGAGTCATTGTATTTTTTGGTTGCTTACGGGGGTATGAGGTGGTGGTAAGAATTTTATTGAGATTCTGCTCAGTTATGATCTGATAGGCCCGACTCATAGGATGGCCCCTCACGAGGAGCGATCCTTTCGGCCCAGGCAACTGGGGCTTTTTGTAGTTTTTGATCCGGGGGTATGAGTCATTGCTCACGGGGGTATGAGCCATTGATGATAGTTTTGACATGCTGTTTTGTATGTTGTATGCGTGATTAGAGAGAGAGAAGTGGTTTTTTGTGGGGAAGGAGGGAAGGCTAGCACTATCTTCTGCAACCCATGCGGGAGCACGGCTCAACGCCAGCAGGGTGGGGGAGCTTAGAAGGAATTTAAGCACTGTTCGCTTTACTTCTCCCCCTTGCATGGAGATCAATCACTTGTTTGCTCAGGGCTAGGTAAAAATTACGCCTAATGTAGGTGCTAGCACTTTTTTTTTTGCATTCATTACACTCGAATCTTAACATAACGAAATGGCTTAATGACATATTCTGCGTCATGTAGTCTATGCTTCTAAATGATCGAGTTCGTAGACATTTTCAACCCACTGCGTTGGTTCAAGCCTATTGTTTTTTTGTTGCTGCACGCTGATGACGAAGTCCCGGGTTCGGTTTCTCACTGTGGCAGATACATTCAGATGAAGGCGGAATGCAAAAACGCTTGCGTCCTGATCTTCCGGTACTGGGCTAACGAACCCCAAATGTTCAAAAGTAACCTGGAGCCATCGCATATATACATCTATAGTTGCCCCTATGTTGCTGTGGGATCACTAAACCCGACGTATGAATGAATCGTGGAACGTTTTAACACGGCACACTGAATGTTAGCCATGCAAAGAAATAAGCAGATCGAAGAAAATGCTGAAAATTCCACACTTTTGACAGTGCATGGGAGGAAGGGGGGGGGGGAGGGGGCAAAATGTGGTATTCGCCCGCTTCCCATTTCTGAAAGCGGGCATTGTCGGCTGCGTAATGACAAATCCAACAAAAGAACAGCTGAGAGCATTGCTCAACTATTATTGCGCAACAAAAAAGACATGGACGTAAGAGAAGAAGACACACCAAGCGCAAACTTTCAACTAAATTTATTGTAGCACTGAATCGGTTTTATACATGTGAAGATGTGTAGACTGCACATGCACTTACATGAAAATGAACTGCGCATTCGTATAACATAGTTATGAGTCATGTGATGCCGCCTCCAAGAAACTTAGCTCTTTTTCCGTGAGAGCCAGTGAAGCAAAACTAACACACTTATTACTCAATTTTGCAATCATCCGTGCTTCAGTTGTTTCACAAATGAGCTGCGTCCTGCCACGGGACACAATCGTGCATTCGTCCTCGATAGGTTTGCAGCCATGATCCTGACAATAAATGGCCAAGAACCCACCGGTGCCATTTTTTACGTTGTTGCGGTGTTCGCGGAGCTGATCATTGAGCTCAATGTGCCCGTTATGTTGAGCTCAATGTGCCCGTTATCAATGTGCCTGTTATATTGCTTCCCACATGAAAGCGGGAGGTTGTAAACAACCCGGTGAACACACTCGACGAACTTTTTTTCGGTGATGCTTAGTGCACTTATCGGACGGGACGGAATTTGGATCAGTCAACTTGCAAAGCTGCCGAGCTTGTTGGGAGCAGAAAAAACAACTCTTACATTCACACTTTGAGCCATCTTTTTCAAGTTATGGGATATCCCGTGCACGTAAGGTACGACACTTACTTAGGGCGTTTGCCGGGAGGGGCATCGGCAATTGACTTCTGCGTGCTGGATCGCGCTTTTCTTAAAATTCGTTCCGCGACCGACACTAGCACCCCCTTAGGATATCCAGCCAAGGACAAACGTCGAGTTTGATTTTCAAAACTTACGTCCGCTACATGGCAGCAAGACTTGCTAAGGGCATTCTTGAAGCAAGTTTGTGCTTCAAGAATGCCCTTAGTAAGTCCTCACGCAGGTCCTCACGAGCATGTGTACACATGCAAGACCAGCAAGAAAATAACTTCATCCGGGAAAGTAGACGTCTGCTTCCGTGAAAGGGTCCTTCCACCAAAAGAGAGGATATTTGTCAATAGGAACGCTGCCCGAGTAGATGAAAGACCGCTATCAATGTGCGCGCACGTTCGGCACGTGGCTGACCCGGCACGCGTTCAGAAGCCGACGCATTTGAACTGCCCCTACCATTTCTCATTCGAAAACTAGACTCTGACCCGAGCCCAGCGACTCGCACATTCCGAAAGCGCTGCCGGGCTTCCTATATTGAATGCTCGCCGGCGGCCTTGAATTGTCTATCACGTGGTGTTTAGTCCACGTGCCGGCTGCCGTGTTATCGTGAGGTGCGAGCAAACACCGATAAGAGGTTTCTCAGAATAGCGACCTTTCCTTTTTGAAAGGGTTAATTAAGTTTGAATTTTATGTGTTTTTATTTCAGGAGGGAGGCTCAATGCTTATTGCCTGTGAAGCCGTACCCCCTGGTGGCAAACAGGGAATTTGGCACATTCGCATGAAGGCGCCAACAAACCTGCTTTTTAGTAGAGAATTAGCAGCACGGAAAACTACTCTGGCGCGATGTAAATTGCTTCGTGTAGAACATAAATAATCTGAATTGCTAATCCACTTGTTTTTTAGAACAGGCCAACAACTAAGATTGTTCGACAGAAGAAAAACCGCCATAAAAATGGAGTAAGTCAAACCGTTACACGCTAAATAACTTGTAAGCAGCCATTTTAAAGAGAAGTATATTTACCCCTTTCCCCCACTCTGAGGGCGCTGCCTGCTACTGTATTGCCGAATAGAAAACATCTTGGGCCAATGGGCGCGTTCAACTGGGCATGCGGTGCTCAGTAGAGACAGAGATTGAGAGAAGTACCAAATGCGCGCATGTAAAGAAAGACAGAAATAGAGGCAAGAAGTCAGCAAGTCGGGAACGTAAATAAGAAGCAGGCTACGCAGAGAGTAACAGGGTAGCTACAGGGCTACAGATAAGTGACAGAGTCGGCAACAAAAGAAGCCGAATGTGGGTAATTGCGTGACCAATCGCGTGCATTGAGCCATCAGTTTTCTAGCACAACAGCCACAAGCTCCAACTCTTAGGCCACGATATATACATGTATATGTATAATCTACGATGAGGACGACGAAAGCAAAGCAACATTGAAGGAGCTTGACTAGTTCCAGCACTGTTTACGAATACAATATTACTCATTGTAACAGCTAGCCCGTCAAGAGCGAATTTAGCCATAACAATATACTCATACATAAGGTATAAACAGATGAACATACTTGATCGTTGAAAAAAATAAACAAGAATATGTTTTAACGTGTGAGAAGAAGCGAAATGACTTGTTGCTGGGCCAGCTGGTGCAGTTTACTGTACAAACTTTTCAATGGCGCGGCGCGAGTGTGTTTCCCGTTTTTTTGTGTGGTGTTTGCTTCCCGGCTTTGAGAACAGCTCAAGAAGCCGCCATGCTTATAGACTACAAAACCAAAATGTTCGTAATGCACCTGCACAGAGAAAAGATCAGTAGCCGACGATTTGAAACCTACGTCGTTCTGTGCACTACAAACTATGTCGTATTTCTGGTTTTCCACGTGCTTTCAAAGCACAGGTTTCTTTCCCAAGTGCTCCGATCCGGGAGAAATTTGATCGCCAGGTCGTGGTGCTTGTACTGCCCAACAATGTCGGATATTCCAACAATGCGGAATATTCAACCTAGACGGAAAATGAGAATTTGTGCCAGTGCTATGTGTAAAGAATGTGTCTTTATTTAGCATGCTTTGGCCGTGTTTCCAGGACACCAAGGAGACAAGAGGGATATCGAAGCTGGAATTCGGTCTAGTCCGTGGGTTGGGTGCTCGCCGAGGATTCCGCATGCCGGGGGTGTATAAGATCGGGTAAATTGTATGCGAACGCCCCCTGGCACGCTCCTGCCTCGGCAGCCCCAACCGTCGAACCACTCTGCGTCCGATTTTGACCCCCGCCACCTGGAGCCCCTTGGGTGCGCCGCGTGCTTTATTACGATCTCAAGTGCTCTCCTGGTGCCTCCGTATGCCGGTTACATGTGCCTTTCTGGAGCAGGAGCTGTGAAAAATCTAATTCTCTCCTGGTGACAGTGGTGAACAATATTGCCAGATTCCGGCGAAACAGAATGTTCAACGTGGCAAAATGTCAAATGAGACTGAAGGTCCAACCGAGACGGAATATCCAAGCGAGATGGAAGTCCAACGAGCCTGAACTTTCACCGAGTCTGAATGCCCGCTATTACGCATTCCGTTTAGTTAGGCACTGAGGCTCGTTATACATTCAGGCCGCAAGCGCGTGCTCCGCGGCACTGTTAATCGAACACAGGGCAGTGTTAATCGAACACACTCTACCACGATGGCACAGCAGCGGGAGGTCGTGGGTGCAAAACCCGCTGAAGGAATAACTGCTGCCATTCACAGTCTCATATCTGTCATGGTTATGCCTCGCTGAAAGATACAGAAACACTCACATCCCTTGGTGGTCATCAGTGTGTACTCAGAGGTGACCATCTGGAAGCGCCGGTCTTCCTCACCGGCAGCAGCGTCAGCCGGCAGCTGCCCTGAGCCGTACAGGATGGCATTCACGTCCGAGTCACTTGAGAAGTCCGGCTCGACAGCCACGCTGTAGTTTGTCAGCAACCGAAGGTCTCCTGCGGTGCCGCATGTATTTTTGAAGTGCATGATTATAACACCAGAATACATTTGCACAGTGCTTTTTAACAAGGCAGGCGTAAAAGCGATGAAGAAGCAGGACCGCCAAGCATAAGATATTTCCGATTGTCCACCACTGTGAGCCTTAGGGGACATATGGATTAATGTACATAAAACCACAAAAAATTAATTTATTACGAGGACACAGTACGTGAATGTTCCACGCTTTCTCATATGAAAGACACGTAAGAAATCAAATAATTATGCGTGGCTCTGCTATCGCAAACATCAGAGACCAGCGGAGCTGGGTGAAGGCGATTAAAGTAGGACCAAACAGCCTACTTAGTCTAACTTTTGCTGGGCTTGCCACAGCTCTGTTGGTTTGTGGTGTTTGCGATAGCAGAGCCGCGCATAATTCTTTTTCCGCAGCGAGAAAAAGGACCGCCGAAGCGAGCACGTGGGTTTTTATCGGAGAGCAATGAAGTCACACCACCTGCGTCCCCGCGGCGCCGCTCCTTCTGCCCCGCTAGGCTCCAGCCACCTTCATTGCGTCGCTTTGCTGCGCGATAATATTTTTATACTCTGCTTTAAACTCTCTCTCAGCTCTTTCCCTCAGCTCGGCGAAGCTGCGGACGTCAACAGAAGCCCAGCGAGGTTCTAACAGCTCCACTGTAAAACACTTTCACAGCATATAGGAATGATACCGTATCATTAAACAAAAGGTCAAAACATGTTTACATTCTGCATATTAAACATTCGGTCGCTACCAGCTGACCAGAACTTTGCGTCCCAAAGACGGGCGTGTTCATGCTTGTAATGTATTGTTTTGCTGATTATTTAATGGCGAATTTTTTGTTTTTAAAGATGAGAGCCCGCTTGCTAGATTAACGTTGCGCTTATGCTCTAGTACTGAATAAAAATTACGATCAACACGGTGGCGTAAACTAGTTTGCTTATCAGCAAGAGAAACGTGGGCAGAAGAAGAAAAAGATACCCAGTGTTTGTTTCACATGTGTTTAATACTGTCCCCTCTATCTAATACCAGAAAAGAAGAAAACTTCAAGTATACAACACAAGCACGAGCCAGAAGAAAAGAAATTTTATTAGTCAGGACGAAGACCTTTATTCTCGTATATAACAAATTGTCTAAAAAGAAAATCAAGTACGTAATAAAAGCAGGGCCAAGAAGAAAATAAAGTTTTGTTAGTCAAGACGAAGACCTCTTATGTATATATTATACTTATATACCAAATTGTTTAATAAATCCCGTATTTGCTGTCCCGTTCACTTGGTCGTGGTCCCGTGGTGGTAGAAATCCCCCCTCCCCCTTTTTTTCTTCATTCTCATTTGACATATAATTTATGACCTATTCATCTTTATTTTAATTCGGCAGCCTGCGATACTTAGGTGCAGCAGGCAGGGATTAAACCTTTCTATCTTTGATGTCATTTTATTTGTCCCCCGCCATATTCTGTCTCCTCTATCTACGCTCGTTGTAGCCATTGCTTGTTTCAAATTTTACACTCGGAAGTTGTAGACTACAAATGACAAATGGCTTGCGTTTCGGCCGTTACGGCTTACTAGTTACACCCAGCAGAATAAGCGTTCGGTCGCTACCAGCTGAAGCGCTGTGAACGAATTACTTCGTGAGATAAAATGTTTTAGTTAGAAAGGCAGCGTTGCTCATAAAAGTTGCAACGATATAATTCACGTCTTATCGATTGTATGCGCCGCATCCACGCATTTGCCAGACAAGTCTGCGCCGCCGCTCCGTCCTTCTTGTGCGTAGGGAATAGCGTATAGGAGGGCTGCAAGAAAGGACGGCTACCGGAAGCGGCGTGCATGCAACACGATACAAATATGTGCGCCTTACGCCGAGCGCGCTTGCTGGGAGTAACTAAGCAGCAACCATACGTACCGATTCCACGTCTTTTCTGTGTCGGTATTTCGCGAAACAACGTGTGCTTAATAAGTGCCTTGGCTAGACATCGAGAACTGAGGCTGGATGCCTGTGCTTTGTGGTGTCTTCAACTGTAAGATCGACGCTGGATACAACGGTGAGTTTCCTATTTTATGAGTGATAAGTTAACAATGTATTAGCCACTGCCCGTGAAAAGGAAGAAGTAAAAACCTTAAAAAGTGTATTGTAAGGTCGATTCGAATGGGTCGCGAAGCTTCAGGCAAAAAGAGGCCCAGAACCAACTGCCACCCACGCTGCAGCAAGGGTGGTTATGAGAACAGCGATTGAAGCGCGACTAGGTGAGGTGAGAAGAAACACTGTTCAAGTTCAAGTTCAAATGTTTCTTATTTAAAAACAAGACGCAACTTGATTTCATTCAACGAAAATAATATTTCTTAGCGACTTTATCTACATACCACAAGCAAAAAAAAATTCTACCCTCTTTTATTTGAATATTAACCCAAAAAATGCTGGCACACCCCACCGCGCCACACCGCACCACACCATACTGTGCATTGGTGCATATGGACCCAATAGTTTCCTGTCACAGACAGAACCTCATAGCAAGTCTCGGTCAAACAGCCATCCGCGATGTACCGGACGCTACTGGGGCTGTCGGCGCGCCGGACGCGCCGCGGACCGCACGGGCCGCTGACGTTGAAAAGAGCACAGGCAACTCTGTCTCAGCGCCAAGGGATGACAGTCAAGTGTATGGTGCGCTGTAGCTGCCTTTTGAACGCCGCTATTGAAAATCACAAATAAAACTTCAACGTACTAGTAGTTACAGCTTGAGTGATATTGTGAACGAACATTTGGAAGAACTCAGGCGCAATATTTTTTTCAACTTGTTTGGGCAGTAACTAGCGTATGCAATGCGGTTATGATGCGGTCTTGAGTGGTTGCACGGATGTTGTTCTCGCATCTTGCCCGAATGTTCTCGTTTGAGTGCCCAGGGGCGCTATTCTGGACATTCCGCCATTTTCTTCGGTGCGTGACGTAGGCGCGACGCAAACAAAATGGCGCTGGTGGCCCAGTTTTGCTTACGTAACGTGACGCCAACTTGACGTTTCGCCTAAGAAACTGAAATGAAGACACTGAATGTAGCGTTATCGGTAAAGCAAAACAGTTTTCCTCCGCAGTAAAAATAAAGCAGCTATCTCAAAGCGTATGATTGTTCCGTCGAAAACGCTTCGCGCTTCCGTCGTCTGCTGCGTACAGCCGTCGTCTGCTTCAATAGCTAGGATGCGTGTCCCCGGAAAATGCAATGAGTCATCGCATGTTGGCGCCAACGCGCTTGTTTTCTTGCTTGAGGCAACTTACGCGACCTACCAGTGGTGATGCGCGCACGTTCTAGGCCACGTTATCGCTATTTCGTGAAACGTAAGTGACTCAGCCCGACTCGGCTGGCTGAGAAACGGCCGAATATCACCGATAGCGTTGCGGGCGCCAGAGATAACCACTAGCGCAACGCAAGCGCCGGCGCTGCCATCTCTTGTTCATTTCGCTGGTTACTCGCACCGCGGGAGGAAACTTCAAGGCGCCGCCTTGCATACATTTCTTTTTATTAATTAGAAAGAGGCCGTTGTCATAACGTCTGATTGTGCGAAAAGGCATTAATCTCGATTACAATACAAATGCAGCAGTGAAAAGTGGACAACATTGCTGAAAGTTTGCTATGTTCAACCAATATTATTTTGTATAAACGCGTTCTTTAAAAAAATGATGGCCCCAAACACAAATGCAAACACCACCCGAGAGCGATGCAAATACTATGAGCACGCGTTATGAACAAAAGATTTTCGTGGCGCCAAACGATGGGGAAAATGTGGCGATACACATTCCTCTCGCCTGCCATTGCATATGGCTGCTCATTAGCATAATTCGCGCGGCTCGTCGCAGCAAAAATTATGGCGGAAAATCTCAGCAATGGCGGCCCAGTGCAACGTCACGCATCGTCAAAATGACGATTACGAAACAGCCCTTCCTGTGACGCTCCTCACGAGGTATTCCTTCAGCCAATCAGCAAGCTGGCATGGCGCATATCTTGAATCGCCACCACATATTCGCGCAATCGCAGATGCATTGCACTGGCTTCTGCACGCTACCGCTCACATTCTTTTTGAAGCACTAACATCACAATATATCTGCCAAGGACCAAAAAAATGTATTAGTCCATAAAATTTGCAGCTCCACGTCACGTTTCGTCATCTTGATGAAAGCGCAAAATGACATTTCGCAAAACTTCCGTTTCCCGGCAAAAATTTCTAGGCACGTGAGCTCGCCACAGCCAATAAGAGAGTGGCGGATAATGGCGGCTGTGCAGCCGCCATGCGTGTCGAGAATAGCGCCCCAGATAACGGGTCTGGCTTTTGGCTCAAGACCACTCGAAGCTCGCGGATAACAGGAGCTAAAAAGATTTAATGCTTAATGTCACTTTTTCAGTGCCCGCTGAAAAAAAAAGGGGGGTCGTTCACCCAGCTAACAGCAATGGAATGCAGCTCTTGCTAGGTGCAGAAAGGTGCGCTCGCAAGCGCCATTGCTACGATATGCCCCTTTCACATTTGGGGCTGCCCTAGAGCTGGAGGTACACGCACGGTCATCAGACGATCTCAGTGTTGATATGTCTCATGACCAGTAAGTAACGTCATCATACCACAAATTTCAAGCTTGAGCTTGGCAAGAGTGCCCGCGGCGCATTGCTTCCGTTATCGCGATAAACCAGACTCCGACTCATCCGAGCACAACAATGGGCCTCGGGCAAGCTGCCAAACAACCAGTAGTTGATGCTATATAGATATATAAGAAAGATCATTCAAAGAGACATGGGAATCTTTATGTTATCGCGTACTTCGACGTGAAGTGGGGACCATGGTAGCCGGTGACATTGCGCACTTGTGCGACATGGTGGCGTGCTGGTTGGAGCGAAGCGTTCACAACGTTATTTTTGAACAAGACTGTTTATTTAATTTAGACGCGCACCAGAAATCTAATCCAAGAGTTACCACTCGCACTGCTCGCAAGCTGATGCAGCAACAGCGGCCTAAAGAGGGCATCTTTTTGCGAGTGCCAGCAACCAGCAGGTAAGAAAACGCATCTTTCAACAAGCATTATTTCTGACGTCCACCTGAAGCGCCATACGTCCGTCTCATCTTCACGTGTGCACTCTGTGCATTTTCTTTTATTACAGTGACAATAAATATTTTGGCTGCGCTGTTCACTCACGCATGCCTGTATACGCACTGCCTTGTTTGCCCGGTGAATATAGCAGTGGCCTCGATGCCGGAATGACAGGATCACTTGGCCAAGAAAAGGCTTACGCTGCACAGTTTCTCGGTTCGCATGGAATTACCTATGCAAACAAGGACAAATAACACCTGCCGTTACCCGCCGTGGTTACTCAGTGGCTATGGTGTTGGGCTGCTGAGTACGAGGTCGCGGGACCGAATCCCGCCCACAATGCGGAAACACCCGTGTGCTTAGATTTAGGGGCACGTTAAAGAACCCCTATCGCTACCCACATGTGATAATCATTCCCATCTGCTGCACCGTCTCTACATACGGCCTACTACTACAAACATGTAGTCGCGTGCTAGTCTCACCGATTAGCGCCTCGTAACCAGATTTGGACGACTTGCGCAGTAGATCCAGGCTGCGGGGCGTGCCATCACTGTCGTAAACAGCCTGAGGACCTCGTAGGCTTAGCCTCCTGAGTCGGCAGCGGGGTCCCGTCTTGGGCAGCCACGGTAGCAGTTCGCAGATCTGCACCCGGAACGCCGGCGGTTGCGGGAGGTGCCGGTACTGCCAACGCAGGCGCGCCGTCCGGTAGCTGGCCTGGGCCTCCAGGTGCTCCACATCTAGGCAAAATAAGTAGACCGGTTCTTTATACGCGTGTCTACTGTAAAAGGCAATTTCAACACACGCAGGAGTACTTTAGTAGAATCGTCATTTACAGAATGCCCCGACCGTTCTGGAACGTAAACCACTAGAATTCCCTATGCTCTATTGACCAGTAAGCACTTTAGCACTTTAGAACACTTTTATAGAATGTCCGGCAAGTGTACAACGTTTAAGCATTCTAGCAGATTATTGATAGGATTCATGAGGATCTGCGAGGAGCACGGTTGTCCTAACCATAATTTAACTGGTTCTGATGCTCACTTAGTCAAAAATGACCGAATCAATGGAGTACTGGAGCTTCTGAGAAATGTATGGCAACAGTGCATGTGAACGTCCTAGGATCTCGCTCCTGTAACTTAGCTTCCCGGTGTGCCGCCATGTACCACGCCAGAGTACACTACCACCTCTCGAGTTCTATTTGAAAGACTATTTTATTGACATTCTTCAAGGTTATATGTGCTGCCAAGACGCCCAATAGTATTTATTGCTTCCATCGTGGTTCGTCCTACTATGTTTTCATATTCTGCATTCTTACTTTTTTTTGCGTGTTTGGAAATGTGAGCGCCACTTGCAACACCATCTAGAAGGGATGAATGGCGAATCAATACATTCCGTAATGAAGGAAAAGGTTGGTGAACGTGGTATATTGTAGGCTAGTTCGTTTATAGTTGGCAGCAGCGTGAGGAACGAGGTGGTTGTTCACATGTGTTTGCGTGTGTTTAATATTTTTTTCCTCTACACACTATTGTCGTTGTAATTGTTCTTTGTCTCCGCTTCTGTAGTAGACATTTTCAGAATACGGAACGCGAACGGCAATACGCTTGAGTCCACTTGAGTGTGCTAGTAGCCGGCGCGAACATAAAGGTAGCAATTGGCAAACACTGTAAAGTGCTACTATTGATTAGGCGTGGGCATTTACATTAATTTTCAATACAGAAATTGCGTAAATTTGCTAAATGCAATGTGCATAAGTAAGTACCGCATAGTGTGCCATAACGCTTATATAGGAGCCGTGTGGTGATCTGTCGCGTTGCCCGAGCGTGGACTCACTATGCATGCAAATAAATACCCGTTCTGCCCCAGTGGTTATGCGTCTCCACGCGATCAGGCTCATTGCGCGCTCCCTTGCTTTTCTAAAGATGACTTACTCAGCTTCAGCTTTGTAACTTATTTCCGTTTTGAAATGACAAGACCTCAGACACCATTTCTTCTATTTTGCCTTCTTTAGTAGCGTGATCTGCAGTGACCGGCCCTACTGTGCGAAAACTGTACTGCCTGTGTTCTGTGTTATTTGGTGACCTTTGTCACCTTGGTCTTTCCTCTTTCCTGCCCTTCTTCCTACCTTCCAACGTTTTTGTTTCCTCCTTTATGAAGCGTACGTAGGCAGGCGTTATGCCCCTTCCCGTGGCCGCTGAGTTGCCAGCCTGCTCCTCGCTTTCTCTTCTCTTGTCAAGTGTATGTACACTCTCAAAACAAATAATAATAACAATAACAGAGCACTGTGGATCCTTTTTATGCCTCTGCCCGTTGATTGATTGAATGAACTTTATTGCATGATCATGTAGACCAGTTATGCCTCGAAGGTGAAGTCCTTAGTCTGGGGCCGCATAGGTAGCAACCTCCTCGGCACGGTCGACGAGCCATTGCTGGCCAGTTGCCGTCGATCGTGTCGGTCAGCCGCTCCTCCCACGAGATGAGAGTGGGGTTCGGAACGGTAGGGATGTTGGGAATGTCTTGGCAAAGCCAGAGCATATGCACTAGGGTGGGGAGGTCGCCCCCGTACGGGCATTCAGCTGGACCGTGCACGGGAGAGGTAGAGGCAGGAATGGAAAAGGGGTGTCGGGAGGGTATGCATCTGTAGCTGTCGCCAACAGACATCCTGTCGGTCAGTAAGGAAAGGATGAGGGGGGGGGGGGGTAGTACTGGCCGAGTTAGGCGTATCTCAGCAAGTTGGGATGCGTACGAGAAAGGTTGCTGTGGGACGATGGCAAAGCAATTCCCAGTGGCTCGGTATAACAGTTCTCGGGCCAGCGCATGAGCGCGCTCATTACCCGGGATTACTGCATGCTCAGGCACCCAGGCCAATGAAAAAATGTGTGAGGTGGATGCTAGGAAGGATTCGAGTATAGACGTGGTGGTAGGATGCGAAGTGTTGAAAAGGAAACGCCCACAAGCTGCTTGGTAGCCTGTGAGAATATGATTTGCGGCAGAAGGAGGGAAAGAAGAGGTGGAAAGGATTGCCCTAGCAATCGCAAGTTCTTCCAGGAGGGAGGCATCGGTTAATTTACGTTCCGAGGCGGCCAATATGGTCATGAGATCCTAGTCCACTGCTACCGTGACTCCCCCGCGTTCATCCGCTGGGCTGGCGTGAGTGAAGAGCGCACGCACAACGCTGCAGCCCACGGGATATTCGCGCCACAAGTAACGCGACCGATGGTACCGGCGGTCAGTATAGCGAGTGGAGTGCATATGGCGGGCAAGAGGAGATGCAAGCTTGACGCCCGCTGCAGGGGAAAGGGCCGTGTATCTACCCGTTATTTTCAGCAAAGTTTTACACCACTCGACGTTAGCAACTTTGCCCACTCCTATATACTTCGGACATTTCAAACTTCTGTCGCCCATGCCATTGAGAAGGAACTGCTTAGCGACACCGGACGGTTATCTTTTATACAGCATCAAAAGCCAACAGTGAAACTTTGAAGTGCAGCCTCATTCGTAACCGAGTACCACACGTGGTCAGAGGCGTCTCTCTAGGTCGAGCAAGCGATGTGCTATTTTAACAGCTGGAGCGCAGAATTCTGCTTATGTTAACATTCTAACCTTTTGCCTGAGCCAGTTTTTTACTGCAGCATACCTTGCCTGTGGCTGTTCTTCCCAAAGCTATTGCAGTAGCATCGACGTCGAGGAAGCTGAGTAGAACGGCGGCTGGCTAGGGACATGCCATTGCCTAGGAAGTGAAGCGGGCGCGTGGCTCAGATAATGCGCAGCCGGCGCGAGGTCCAGGTGGTTTATCCGCCGAGGAATGATCGTCAGCTAGGGCTTTCTGCTCAGCGAAAATATGCTCCTGTTTATTGTGCCCCATCGTCATAACTGATTTTTCACGCCGCACTATAATTACCAAGGTGTTAATTAGCGGTGTGCTGGCAGTTTCAGCGAATGGAAAGCGCTTGAATGGGTTATGCATGCTATTTCAATCCTAATGCCACCCACGCCATGTGACAAGGCAAAAAAAAAAAACAGAAACCAACGAGGTTACTGATGTTTCAAACACGAGTTCCGAATGATTTGATGGCAAAGCGGATGAAAACGCAACACCTGAGATGAAGGCAGTGGCAGTCGGAATCAACAATCTATGCAGATGAGCAAAGGGCGCACTATAATTAAGGGCGCATCACCGGGCAGTACAGTAACATGAGTATATTACAACTCGCAAAATCCAAGGGCGTGTGTAAACGAGCCGAAGTTTTGTCCTTTCTTTCATCGCTGCGAACATGAGCTATCGGTACAGATAACACATTAATTTATGAGCATCGCTGGTTCGTTACCTGAGGGAAAGTGAAAAAAAAAAGCGAGGGACAACGCTGCGCTAGGAAACAGACTTGCCTTTAATTATTCTTGTTTGCCTTTCAGAGTAACCAGTATGGCGCATTAAGAAAGGAAGCCCGCTGGAGCACAGATAATAGCTTTTCTACTAATGCGGTTGCAGATCACGGAGATTGCAGCACGAACCGTCATGGATGACAGAGTGCAGAAAAAGTGCAGGCTTTGTGGCTAATAAAAGAAGGCAAAAGCAGGCGCTGCTTTGAAAGCAAGAAACATCGCCATGACCGGTCGTAGAAAGGTCCGACGAAGCGCTGACTATCAAAACTGATTTAGCCTGATTTTATTGCTAACAAGGCGATACATATGACTGAGTAAGGAAAAGGAACAGAAGAATAAAAACAAACAAACAAACAAAAAAAACAAATTCAAGGCACACTTAGCTATCCCTACGTGGATAAAGGGGAGAGCATTGCGACCACCATTGTGCTTAGGAATTATGCCATAACTAAAGATCTTGGATTCGACTTCCACCAAAGGTCGAGAGTTTGATTTCCAACAAAGGTCAAGAGTTCGTAGCCCTAATTGACATCAAAGGTAGTGGGTTCCACTCCCACCAAAGGTCGCGGGTTCGTAGCCCTTTTTTGTAACATCGTGTGGTAACGCCGCTAACGCCGCATTCTCCGCCTCATGAGCCATGTAATGCTTTCCTATTATTATTCGATGCCATCAAGTAAGTGACAACAACTCAATTTCACCCATTCCGATGGCTTAGTGGTCATACGTAGAGCGTTCTCTTGGTGAACACAAGGTCTCGGGTTCAATTTACAGCTGCCGCGGCCAGATTTCTGAGGGGGAAATGTGAAAATGCTCGTGTACTTTGATTTTGGCGCACGGTAAAGAGCTCAAGGTGGTCAAAATAAATCCAATAATAATAATAATATTTGGGGTTTTACGTGCCAAAACCACTTTCTGATTATGAGGCACGCCGTAGTGGAGGACTCCGGAAATTTTGACCACCTGGGGTTCTTTAACGTGCACCTAAATCTAAGCACACGGGTGTTTTCGCATTTCGCCCCCATCGAAATGCGGCCGCCGTGGCCGGGATTCGATCCCGCGGCCTCGTGCTCAGCAGCCCAACACCATAGCCACTGAGCAACCACGGCGGGTAAAATAAATCCAGAGTCCTCCCCTGTTGTGTGTGATTTTGATGTATTGTTGATACAGGCGGATTTAGCCTTCAGATCGGGGCCGACAAGTGCTTCTTTTAAGTGTCTCTTGCAGTGTCACTTGGGTAGTTTCCACATGTACAAAAAATCGGCGTCCTTAGAAAAACTCGAACGACGGCGTGAAGCTTCCTTGCGCACTTTAGCGGCCCTCTCTGGAAACGCAAGGTATCGCGGGCACACATATAGAATGCCTTTATACAGTAGGTTCTGTCACTTCTATTCATGAAAGATCTCAACAAAAAAGGATTCAGCCTGATGTTTCGGTGGCTTCCCTTCTCGTATTGGGATTGCTGGAAAAAAAGAAGCTGATTGTGCTGCGCAGGCAGCGCTCTCCCATTCCTCTAAGGTCAAAATACCAGAAAGCATTTGAGCCAGTAAAGTGGACATCCAAGGTCACTTTCTATCGCTTTGAATTCCGCCGCATGCACGCTATGTAACCAGGTGGTTTTGTCGAGAAGAACCTTCTCTGGTGCATCGAGTAAGGACAGGATCTCCATGTACCACTCCATGTACGACGTGGGAGCGGCCCGCTTAGTGGTTAATTATCACTACTTGCAGGACCAAATTATGTTTTCCATCCATCCAATTGATGTACCCCTGCATGGTTATTCAAGACGGCATGCACAGATTTTCCGTTTTGTACTTCACGTGCACTGAGTGAGACAGGAGAGATAAAACACGTCCTGTGGTCGTGCCCTAGCAACCATGGTGAAAGGCAACTTGCAAAATAAAGGCTTCCCAAATGTGTGTCTGCAACGCCTTGTACTTCTGGAAGGATCCGATGTAGCCCAAAAGGAGTCTTCACACCTTCTTCTTACATTTCTCGAATACACTAAGGAGTCCAAAAGGTGGTAAATATCCCAGCGACACCGAAAGAGACACTCAGGTGGAACAATTGCCAGAGTCAACTGCCTGCAGAGAGACCTTCCTGCAGCTACAACACTACTACTACCACATGAGCAGTTCCTGAACGAGAGCGTCGCCTTTACCCCCAGTAGTATGGGCAGGAACACAGGAAGTGTTCAGTGCCTCCCGTGTTATTGCATAAAGTACATACCGGAGGATCAGCATGTCTCGTCTTTATTAACCATGCTGGCGTATAGTAAGGTTCTGTCCTTATCCGATGCAGTAGCTAGGCTTCCCCTCGACCAAGCCGCCTGGTTACGCAGGGCACATGTGGTGGATTCCAAAACAACAGAAACTGAGTGTCTACGTCCTGTTTCGTGACTTGATTGCTTTCGGGATTGACTTTAGGGGCATCGGACGGTACTGTGCATACAAGATGATCATCTATGTCATTTCCAGGCGTCCCAATGTGCGAAAACTTTCACTGAAACTTCAATGTGAAGCCTTTGTCATTGAGGTGTATTTCAACAACGATAGTGACTTGCGTGGCAACTTGCTGAATGGTAAACTACGATATAGTTGCTGCAATGGGGGCTTTGAGCATGCAAGGAGTACGGCATCCTGGGCAGGCAACGCCTTTACTTTACGTAGAGCAGCAGCAATTGTCCCCACCACGGCAACCACCGATGAGACTACAGGGTCCAGCAGGCCGTGCCCATTAGCTCTAAGGGAGGGTTTACAGAACGCAGCTGGCTCAGTGGCCTTTGTCCGCTTTAACAGGCCCATCTGTGCAGGCTATAATATGATTTAGTTAGGTAGCGGTCAAGTGCTGCAGAACAGGAGACATTGCTTATACAGATCAAATAGAGTTCTTTCAGTCCAACCCGCCACGGTGGCGCAATGGCTATGGCGTTGCGCTGGTGAGCACGAGGTCACGGGTTCGTATCCCTGCCGCAACGACCGCATTTCGATGGAGGCTGATTGCAAAAAACGCTCATGCACTAAGATTTAGAGGCAAGTTAGACAACCTCGCGCATTTCCGGGACGTTCAATCTCACAATTTAAGGAGAGCTTGATTTTCTTGCCGCAAGGAGCCAACGCTGGCGCATGCTTATTACATTCAGAGTTTCGTCCCATCTCCTTCGCCGTTCCTCGTGCTTCAATATGCAGTAACAATAAGCTCAAGTAAATGTGAATTCACACCATGGGGTAATATCGGCGGTACAGTACGCAGACGAGCGTGACGTCGCTAAGCTGCTACCTTATTTTTCTTACCTCATGACTATACAACGAAACCTCCCTGCCTTTCCGTCTTCCCTTCTCTCTCTCTGTCTCTTCTGCTAGTAGCTCGTTTGCGGCGTCGTTTTGTGCAGCGTGATTGAGTGACACTAAGCCACATCCTGCCCGTCCGTGGACTTAATCAGCCCTCTGCCTGGCCGGGTGAATCTAGCCTAAATGACTTGCATGTGCCGGCGAACATAGGTTCGCATCTCTCTCGCTATCACGTTCATTTCCAGCTCTGGTGCACGTAGATTAATTCCACGTTGCATCATGATATCACAGGTGAAGCAAAGCTGGAAGTTGGAGTGGCAATTTCGTTGTCCTAAGCGACATTTGTGCACAAGTGGAGAAAACCCTCAAGCTAACGATAAGAGCTACAACATGCAAGAACACCTAAACTTTTATAAGCGCTACGATTTTGCGCTGCTAATCTTATTCTTTTCTGCATCCAAACCACAGTTTTCAGGGGAGCGCGGGAACTCATGGCCCTCCCTTTGGATTCACCAATGCTCCTATCTAATTGATCTTGACCCCTCCAGGCGCCGCATGTGGAGACGGCCATTCGAGTACTCCAGACAAGTGCAATTGGTACTGCGTGCTTTACGCCCCACTTTCCCCGAAGCAGGGAGCATGTAATGCGGTAGCTGACTTCCCCATCCGAAAGTTCCACTCACCGTGCACCCACGGAGATCGGAACCTCTGCGCATGCGTGGAAGGAGTCCGGCTGCAGACGTAAGTCAGGCCGAAAGCCAGGCTCAGCAGGCTTGGCCACATGGCTGGACGGCGACGATGCCTTTGCTGCACGGAGCCGCAGGAAGCGATCGTTAAAACACCAGCGGCACATCTGAACGCGTAAAACCGTTAACCAACCTTCGATTAAACGAAATATAATTTCTACGGATTGTATGAGCCTCATTCGGGTGTGCGTTGTACGATACGTCCATAACTAATCTGTGTGGCGTTTGGGAGGGGTTGAAATGTGGGAAGGCTCCTCTTTTCGCGTGCGTAAAATATAAATAAAACCACAGAATCGAAATTTTATGAGAGTGGGGAAAGCGTGAGGAACCATACTTTTGTAATCGCATTTGCAGCACAATTTACATTTTTTTCCTCCGTATTTGACAAAGAGCGAAGAAAATGTTTTGCACTAAACGTAATAAGCAGCTAAAGCAACTGCGTGTCATATGCGAAATGGCGGACGTTGTAAATCCAAAGCATCCAATCGAACCAGGAACAAAGAAGAAATTTGTCTTGAGATTTGAAAAATGAGAAATAATAATTAGAAGAGAAAGCGGGTAAACGAAGCTGCGCTGTATCAAAGCACGCTCTGTTAAGAGCAAAAGTGCTAAATGAAAGCAAATAGTGTGAAACTAATCCCGTCAAAGGCTGTGCGACAGAGAAAGAAGCTTTACGAAACATGAAAGAAATGAAAAAAAAAACAGAAGATATTTATGTGATATTCACTTAGTAAAGAACTGCCTGTAAGCAAACAGAATATAAATTTAGCTGGCGGATACGGTGAGATCTGGTCCAACTAGATTTATGAGCGCAAGAAGGGAAGAGTTGCCGTTGATATTCATGACACTGGTGCTCGTACCATTCGGATATTGCGCAACAACGCAGCAGCTCGAGAACGAGAACGGTTAAAGGCTGTAAATCAAGTACTGATTTAGCGCAACAGGCACTGGAGTATACAGAGACGCTGAAGTACACAAATATGTACGAGCATACTCATAATATGAGCAACACACACTGTACTGAGTCCCGAGCAGGCACACCATGCGCTTGTGCGGTCCGGGATGAACAGATCCACAGAAGAGGAAGATACGCAGATGAAACAATATATTACTTGCTGTGCAAAGTCTGTGTTGTGATGCACCGCGCGCACAATTGAACTTTGTGTGAACTTTATGCGTTAGCGCTTTGACACTCATATTTACCTTTCGTGTTGATGTATCTCTTTTTTTAGTGCCTGCTCTAGCTGGCTTACTTTTGTTGCATGCTATTTCTGTCTTTCCTGTTTGTTTCTTTAAGCTGGTCAATTTTTTAAAAGTGCTGTTTGCCTAAGATCAAAGAAGTAGAGCGGGCATCATCCATAAGACCAACTTCTTCTGTACACACATTTATTAGTAAAATAGGATGTGAAAGTGGAAATCACCGCACAAGATGAATGCACACAGAGGAGGATGACTCATACAGCATGAGAACGTCAAGGCAAATGGTGAAGCGGGCGCGCTTACATGACGGTACCCCCTACGACGTGTCGTGTCGCATAACACCCATTAAAATCACGGTACGTGGTTTAAAATGACGATTACACACGCAGTGTGGCACTTAGTACACGCTTAGTGCACGTGGGCTGAACGCAAGTTGCGACAGCGGCGAGTACTGCTTGCAGGAAGATCGCCTTTAATCATCTGGGCTTTCTTGTCAACAACCTGTAGCAGGGACTCTACAGATGGCAGTGTGGTATGAGTGTGAAATCTGCCTTCTGAAACCCACTTGGAGAGATTATACATTTCATTCAAACACCGCGAACCGTACAGTATAGTTCCAGTTGAACAGCATTTGACGCTATTTTGGCTGAAATATTTCTCCTGCATTTCATTCAGTTTGTCACAGAGAACTGAAAAATGCAAAAATAAGAGCGGCGTGTTTAAAGTCACACTTAACATAGGAAACATTCGTTTACAAAAGGGGCGTCATGCATACTAAGTGTTCAAATAGTGACTCGGTGTTAGTTTCCCACTGTTCACGGAAAATAAGATTAATATAAAAATTGGATTACTGTCTGCTTGAAGAGCAATGGATATAGGGCCATGTTGTTTTGCGAAATGCCCGAGCAAAAAGTTAAAACTCACTGGCTTAGCAGCGGCTCCTTGTGGACCTCCAGGTACACCAATAACCTTCTCGGATGAACGAATTATTTGCCGTTTGGTGCCAGATGCTTTTTGCTTCGAGTCGAAGAAGCCCGTTTTCTAGCGTCAACATGGTGGCGTCATTATGGGGACTCCCCACATTATTTAGGATGAACTAAAGATAAAGTTTCCGTCGCGAAGGAAGAGGGACTTTCCACTATTCTTAAAAAAAATTTTCCCAGGATTTCCTGTCAACGAAACATAACCGTCGAGAAGTGCTCCTTCCGGAGCGCACTTTTTGTGCTGCTCGTTCACCGATTTCTAGCGACTTGTTTGGTCATCAACGTATCACGCACTGAATGCGAGAGACCGGTGACTTACAGCGCTGCTTCGTCGCGCAGAACGGCACGGAAGCTTCAGTTTTTGAATAACTGACCATATTGTCGTCCCACTGGCGCCCTTCATAACTGCTACAAGTGCTCTGCTTCTACTGATAATAATACGCAGTTAACTGATTTATGCACGGGCATGTGCATAAAACGGGCCACTTATATTCACGTAGTGACTGCTTTGAGTTTTCTAACAGGCTAAATACATCAAGCCACTTCTCGTGGTAAACACTTAGGATTCTTTGTGCATGAAGTAGCACATTTTTTTTTCGACCATGACTGGTGAGACTTTAGGCAATGGCTGCTATTGCTTCTGTCTTAACTTATGTGAAATACTTCAGCCATCTACGATAAGCCCTGTAAAGAGTTCTTTACTCGCGCTTAGTAAGCCATGCGCGTAGGTGAACAAGTCCGTAGGGCTTGTTGTCGCGTAACTTCTTATTTTCCGACACACCTCTTTTCAGAAGTGTTTGTGCCACGAAATTAATACGAAGGGCGGGTTACAAGCATCGCGAACAAAAGTGCGGCTAGTATAAATGAACTTTATAATATTACAATGTCTCCAGTTACCCTTCGTGCGTATATTTGGGAAACTGTATTGCAAAAAGGTTTTGCAAATCTCCTGTCGGAGGGGACGTTCTTTTGCTATCCAGTTTTGTTTCCCTATAGTAAAGTAATAAAATACGCTGTTCTCCACACTCGGAAGGAAAGTTTATGTGCTGCGTATTCTGTGGCAAGAATCAGAAGCTCACTGTCTGATATATATATATATATATATATATATATATATATATATAGCAGAACACAGCAGCAATACTGTGGAAGGCAAAACTGGCTTTTATTGGGCGAACCTATGCCCACAAACAGGCTACACTTAAAGCACAAAGAGAGCGGCGAACACCTTCGGCGATCGTCCAAAAACTGATCAGCGGGTCAAGCGCGTCGGCTTTTATACAGCAGTCGTCGAATGTTCCAGACTAATCGTTCGGACCCGCGTGCCCTCCACAAAGTTCTACACCATTCGCGTCAGGCGATGAAATCAGATAACGCAAGGTTCGGCGACGACAGACAGCGGATAGAATCATCGATAATTTCTGACACATGTGTCAGAAACTTCTGACACATGTGTGCTCTAGCTAACGTCAGATCAGCACTTAAAGATAAAATATATAATATATAATACGCAACCAATGGTTTCATCTCATCAGTGACGTACTGCACCAGGGGCTCTATTCTGGACACGCATGGCGGCTGCACGGCCGCCATTATCCGCCATGTTTACTCTCTGATTGGCTGTCGAAAGATCACGTGTTTTGAAATTTGTGCCGGGAAGCGGAAGTATTGCAAAATGCAATTTTGCGTTTTCATCAAGATGACGAAACGTGACGTGGAGCTGCAAATGTTATGGACTAATACATTTTTTTGGTCCTTGGCAGATATATTGTGATGTTAGCGCTTCAAAAAGAATGTGAGCGGTAGCGTGCAGAAGCCAGTGCAATGCATTTGCAATTGCGCGGATATGTGGTGGCGATTCAAGATATGCGCCATGCCAGCTTGCTGATTGGCTGAAGGAATATCTCATGAGGAGCGTCACAGGAAGGGCTGTTTCGTAAACGTCATTTTGACGATGCGTGACGTTGCGCAGGGCCGCCATTGCTGAGATTTTCCGCCATAATTTTTGCTGTGACGAGCCGCGCGAATTATGCTAATGGGCAGCCATATGCAATGGCAGCCGAGAGGAATGCGTATCGCCACATTTTCCCCGTCGTTTGGCGCCACGAAAATCTTTTGTTCATAACGCGTGCTCATAGTATTTGCATCGCTCTCGGGTGGTGTTGGCATTTGTGTTTTGGGCCATCGTTTTTTAAAAGAACGCGTAAATACGAAATAATATTGGTTGAATATAGCAAACTTTCAGCAATGTTGTCCACTTTTCACTGCTGCATTTGTATTGTAATCGAGATTAATGCCTTTTCGCACAATCAAAAGTTATGACAACGGCCTTTTTCTAACTTACAAAAAGAAATGTACGCAAGGCGGCGCCTTGAAGTTTCCTCCCGCGGTGCGAGTAACCAGCGAAATGAACAAGAGATGGCAGCGCCGGCGCTTGCGTCGCTCTAGTGGATATCTCTGGCGCGCGCAACGCTATCGGTGATATTCGGCCGTTTCTAAGCCAGCCGAGTCGGGCTGAGTCACTTGCGTTTCACGAAATAGCGATAACGTGGCCTAGAACGTGCGCGCATCACCACTGGTAGTTCGCGTATGTTGTCTCAAGAAAGAAAACAAGCGCGTTGGCACGAACATGCGATGACTCATTCCATTTTCCAGGGACACGCATCCGAGCTACTGAAGCAGACGACGGCTTGTACGCAGCAGACGACGGAAGCAAGAAGCGTTTTCGACAGAATAATCATACGCTTTGAGATAGCTGCTTTATTTTTACTGCGGAGGAAAACTGTTTTGCTTTACCGATAACGCTACATTCAGTGCCTTCATTTCAGTTTCTTAGGCGAAACGTCAAGTTGGCGTCACGTTACGTAGGCAAAACCGGGACACCAGCGCCATTTTGTTTGCGTCGCGCCTACGTCACGCATCGAAGAAAATGGCGGAATGTCCAGAATAGCGCCCCAGGAGAATTTTTCTCATAATTTAACCATCCATACTTGTGTGAGATTAATTACCTAACTTCTTAAATACTAAATTGAGGGCGCAAATTTTGATAGAAAAGTGATACTTGTGTTTTGAAACAGCCGATTCAGCACGCTATATTTCGCATAACTATTTTTTTCCGCGTTGTGAAGAAAACGCGCGTATTATGAAAACAGCCGCATGATCACGCGTCCTCACGCCGCGACACCAGCAGTCTCAGGCGTCCCAAACACGGTTAAGTTACGGCTGAAAGTTGTAACAGCAGGGCTACAAATGTATGTGATCGCATGAAATAAGGCGCTCACGCTCACGAGAAAAGAGATGTTTCGTGGTAACAACAACACAGACTTATAAAGTAGTTAAAGGGTACGTTTCGTTTGGAGAAATCACATCTGGTTCAAACGTTGTGAACGAGGGCTTCAGTTCTTTGTTAGAAGCATATTGCCATTGCGGTACGTCATAAAGCTATGGAATAACGACTGTCGGTGCGCTTCGTCTGATTGTCTGCCATGGACGGTTGTGCACCCGAGTGGCACCTGAGGCACGCTCGTGGTGTCACCTCAATGACCACCGTACGCGTTCGGAGGACGTCGCCCCTGACAACCTCCGCTCCTATTTTGTGGAGCGGGAAGTGCGTGAAACCCGTGCACGAGCCGGTTGCACGGTGCGCATAGGTACGGCGCAGGCGCGGACGGCCATCGTGCTTTCCGGCCTCAACAGGCGATACGGAAATGCAAAGCGGCCGGGCGGGTTGCGCCTAAAAGAAATTCGTGTATAGCGCAGTGAGTTAAAAAGAAGTGGCAGAGTTCCGGGCACGGGAACCACTGACAACAAAAAAGCGTAAAGAAGAGAGAGGGAATATACTCGGCAATCAAAACCAACAGTGTGCGTCATATTTTCACGGGTTTCGGCCCGGAGAAACTTGTCCACTATGTTTAGCGGAAGCTACGCACAATTCATTTCCGGTGCTTGCCCTATGGCACGGTGCAAGGGCTTCTTTCTATGAAGCGGAGGGGGGTCCATAGATTCCAGCTATGACCTTCTGTTTTTTTCTTTTCATTCTGCTTTGCTAGTTTCATCTCTTATGCTTTTTTTAAATATTGTTCTACTTGTGAGCTCACGACTTGGTAACTTGCGACAAACCACATTTTGTTTTTAGGAAGCTTGCCTTTAGGCACATATGTAGTCATAGATTCAAAAACGTATTTGTTTTGGGCTTGTATTTGTTGCTTCGGATAAAAGCCTGCTATTGGATGCACGCTCTGATCGAACCGCCTGCCCTCTGCATATTTTCGTGTTCGCCCTTAGTGTCACTTATTTGCTGCTTCGTTCGTAACAGATTCGTTATTAAGCCGTTTGACAAAACGTTCCTATGCTGACGCTCTACCAGTGACTACCAGTGTTATTGCCCCGACACACTTGGTTATCGCTGTTATAGGATTTGATAAAATTAGGCATCTAGAGAATGCGCAGGAAGTTAAGGGCGCGAAGTAAGCCAATGCCTGAGAAGTTCGGCGGCGGCAAATTGCGCTGCATGGCGCATTTGCAGTCAGTACAGTGAGCGATGCCCTAAGGTGGCCACAACGAACTTCTGCGCTTGGCGCGGCGTACATGCGGCGACGCTATGACTTCTTCGGGCGAGTGATACACTCTGGTCTTCAATGCGCGGCAATAACTTAGAATTCTAAAGCGTCAAATTTTTTAAGCAGGGCAAGCTTTAAAATTTGACACAATGCAGACACGCGATCGACCAAAACAGTAGCCGCAGAGCACGCTCTATGCGCACCAAGCCGCACTCGTCCTGCACGAAGTGTTTCTCAGAAGTACTTGTTTGCAGCGTCAAGCGACACAATCTGATTGGCTGCCGTTCTACGCGTTTACGAGCAAGTGCGCGCTCGCGTTCCAAGCCAGCCTTCGCTGCGTGTCGACGCTCTGCGAAACGTCACCCCTCGGCGCTAAACCGGGCTATTGTGTTCGGGATCCTTGCTTCACATCCCACCATCGCACATCTAATTATCTTTAGTGAGTGGCAGCTTGCGTGAAACTCCGCGCTGCGACGTATGCAGCAGCAGCGCCCGCACAGTGGTGCGAAGAGGCAAAGACAAACTACGCGGGTATACTTGCCGGTTTGCGCTCTGTCCGGGATCACCGTGATCCGGGGATCACGTGACCTGGATCACTGCGCAATATCGCAGCCGCAGCCAGCACTCTCTAAGTTACAAAAAATGGGTGAAGAAATCTCTTTAAGCGGTGCGGTGGCGCTGCCATCGGTAATGGACATTACTGAACGAGAAGACGATTTGCGTTTAAGATGGAAAACATGGATCCATATTATTTTGTTATGGTCTAAATCACGTGCGCATTAAAGGGAAAGTGTATTGCTAACATCCCCAGAGGAAAATCTCGTTGCGATCGTCATTCATCCAGCCTGGCAATCATGCGTTATAGTTTAGATACGGATTGTCTAAACTGGCACGGAACGGCTTCGATGGAAAAACAGACTGCGGCTTTTCTGAATGTTCTCCAAGCTCAGTTTCGGCTATACGTGCTTGAATTACGACGATTCTTTGGAGCAGTCAAGTGCTTCACGTTTACCACTAAATATTGAAGCTACGTAATTCTAAGTGAACGTGTAAAACACAATAAAGCATACAGGTGGCACATCGTTAAATATTTGATCTGTGATGATCAGCGCCAACGAAATATTTTTTACGAACTAAACAAATACTTTTCTCTGCAAACTCTCGAAAACAGTTAAATGGTAGAATTTAGAGGATAATTGAGACAAAATTAAGCACTACGTTATAAATTTAAACAAAACTGCGATGTATATGAGCTACAAGCAGGTTAAGAAAATTCAACAAAAACGGTAGAAGCCATGAGAACGAAGCTTAGACATGTCCACGCACTGCGCATAATTGATGCATGACTGCTTAACGGGCACACTGGAAGCTCACGTACACTAAGCCATATTGGCCCCTAGTGCATTCGGAATCGAACTCTAGGCAATCCTGCATTCCTGCCGAGATGCAAGCATGAGCGTATTGTATCGAGCACAAATAAAGCAAGGCCTGAAATAGAGAAATGATAAGAAAAGTATAATGGGCACTCCGGAAGCCAACGGGAAGATGGCCGCGCTGAACACGGTCGCGCGTCTCTTTTCGCGACCGGGCGAGCATGATAACCAAATGAGGATTCGGTGAACGTAAATAACTCAGTGAACGCGCTCTTGAGGCGCGTATGGTTCATGCGAACATACGCGTGAATTGATTATTTATTGAACGGGATACAATTCGAAATCGGCGATTGATGATAAACGTGGCACCACACAAACCCGAGGCTTTTTGCTTTTGCACGCATGTTTAGATGTTTTGAGACTTCTGGGGGCTCTGCGGCACGCTGTGTAGGAGGAGGATTAGAGAAGGATGAGCGGGAAAGGGACAGCGGCGTTACCTCGAAACTTATCTAGGGAGCCTATGCGCGCTAGGTTCGCAGCGCCCCTTTGCTGCCCATTGGTCGGATGCATGACACGGGACCCTTCTTAAACAACGCGCGCCCTATGGGTCCATTGCGAGCGCCATTGTTTTAGAACAAAGGGAGCACAACATCGAACAGTATAAAGGGTTTCACGCACTCTTTTTGGAGTGATTAATTAGTAACACCTTAAGCTATAGCCTGCATGTATCACTGTATCACATGCTTTCTTTTGGTCCAGTCTATGTCTCCTCTGTGTAAAGATAACGCAAGCTTTGCTCAAAGCTATCTCCATGGGAGAAGCCGCAGCTTTGTCGTGTACGGAACGCCATTATTAAGACCGTTTGGGCGTATACGGACATGGAGTCATCGCGGTGCCGCGATTACACGTCATTTTCAGCAAAGCACCTAAACAAGTGGCCAAACTCTTCTTGTGGTTCCTGTTCTCAAACTTCTGAAATGGCTAGCGTACTCTCTAAAAACGTTTTCATGGTACTTAAGGGACACTTCTGCGTGCCACTGGTTATGTCTACGGGAAGATAAGCAAACACAAAAGCTGACAATACCAATTTTTTCGCCTCACATAATCTTATATGATAATACGAGGTTACATAGAAAGCACAATGTAATATTATATAATTCTTGACACACTTGGAAATGAGATCTTGTTATATTTATATACTATATGGAGGTCGCACAGTCTGCAGATTACCCTGCAGCGTCAATATTAATGCGATATTTAACAGCACACGTTTTCTGAACGAGAGCTATTCTCTGGGTTGAATAAAATCTATTCTCTGGGTTGAATCTAACACTATCCTTAGTTTAATAAATTGTGGTATTGGATAAAGCGAAGACTAAGCGAACGGGTCATAGGGGTGACATGAAAACTGGGAATGTAAAAAAGAAGTGAGTCCAGCCCAAAAATATTCACTCATAAAAGTGAGGCTCGCTTTATTTGCCAATGTCGTCCCGTTACGACCACAGCAAAGGCCGCACACGAGACGTGGGCGGAAGCTATGCGCACGCGATTCTACCACCACCATTTTGAATCCGTGCCTGCAGCCCAAGCCACGGCGCGCACATGACTGGCGTAGTCCAGATTGAGACCGAAGTGCGTCTTATCGTGCAATGCCTGTGAATTACCACCTGAAGTAGCATGCCAGGCCGTCAGCCATGGAGGCAAACATCTGCAGCTTTCAATAAAGACATCTCTTTCGCCTTTCGCTCGCTTCTTTAAAGCAGTGAAACGCCGGCACCAATAGGTGAGCTAACGCGCCCGCACTGATATCATAGGTGCCTGACATATAGTGTCGAGCTTGCCTTTACAATGAAGTGACCTGGACAGCGAAGGGTACAATGAAGCCTTACCAGCTTGCCATCTTATGCTTACACGGTGAGCGCCATTGCAGAATACTACAACGAAGTAATTCTTCTGTTTAACGAGATAAGCTACATGTTCTTAATTGCATTGTGGTATTTTAGAACGAAGTTATGACAAGGCGCCCTCACGGACTGTGGTTCAAATTTTAGTATAGGCTACATGGAAGTGTGGTAGGATGGCCGTTTCTTCCAAGATTGCATGGTTTCAAAACATAGAAAACTCGATGCAATCCCACTAAGGCTGAGCTCGTGTTGGGCAGCTGCTCCGCGAAGCCACAATCCCGCTGCCGGAACACGTAGAGCAGTTTTCTGGACTTCAGACTAGCACCACGGTGCTGCAGTCATTAAGCAAAGGCAGCTAAAGTATGCTAAAATTCATTGCCGTTTCAGGATGCTGTGTGGGCTTCTAAACTTCTCAGCATGGTCAGAATAAAGTTTATTTTGTCTTAGCATTCCGTTTCTACCTTATTTGGTGCTCTAAGGGACGCTGCTTTCATAGCGAATCGACCTATATTGCAAAGAATATTCCGGGTCCCGCTCACTTTGTTATAAAGGCGCTTGAGGGCATTGCAGCTATGGCCTCCACCAGAGGCGGAAACCGCGCTCCTCTGCAGCCTCGCTTATACATAGTCAGCGATGGACAACAGAAAATAAAACGCAAGAAGGAGATACACATTTAGCTTATTGCACGGAATCCTTTTATGAGGTGCCGTTGCATGAGCTCACTTGTCACATCGGCGCGGCCAGCAGCCCTCGTTTGGTTTTAGTTAAGCACCATTACCCTGTTTATGCGCAGACTAACAACCCTACCCACTGCGCAGATTAACTGATATTTAATGTACCCGGAGCCCGAATTATCAGCAAACTTCGCGAAGCAAGCCGCATCTTCTTGTAAAGAACAAAGAAGTTGAAAACGAGCGTTCCCGGTTCAAACAACCCGTTGAGCGCCGGGTGCGAATCTTATCAAAAAGAAGAAAGCAGGTCAGGTTGACCGCAAGAAAAAACAATGGTGGCATGAAGTGTTGTACGCCTTAAAAAGCATGCGCGGTTGTTCGTGATTTTGGCTGTTTGCGTGGTCCGGCGCTTCGTGTTTCTCCTTTTTCCCGCACGCCCCGTTCGAATCCCGCGGGATAAATGTACCGGGTGGAAAACCAATTAAAACTTTTCTCCTCGTCGCACCCAGAGCGAGCTTTGTTTTTTCTCCTGCCCGGTAATCGCTGGAAATTGGATCGCGAAAGTAAACCGAAGGGACGCCGTTGGCGGGTGCAACGTGCCATGCCCTGTGGAGGGATGCCGTTAGTGACAGGTGACGCACTCGAGATTGCTGGCGACGCCGCCGCGAACCCCCTGCGGGCCTCCTCTTCACTTGACGCGCCGCGGAAGGGCTCGGCAAGGTTTACGTTTCACCGTTGTTGGTCGGGGCGGCCCGCAGAAGGAGCTCCGTGCGTGCGTCAAGCAAAGCCCGACTTGTGGGTGACGCAAGCGGTCTCGGTGTGGGCAGGAAGACTAAGATGCGGTGAGAATGATTCAGCAAACGAGCTGGTACGAACCGAGTAATTAATGAACTACAATTGGGCGGGCGCCGCGTTGCGCCCGGGAATGCACAGGTAGGTATGAAATCTTTATCACACTATGAACAAATGTATCTCGCTCCTCGTCTTGCCTGAAATCATGCCTATACTGAGGCGCGGCGTACGCTCGAAGAAAAAGTTATTGAGTTTAACGTGCCAAAAGCAACTTGTAGGCCGTGAGAGCAACCGTAGTTGGAGAGGCTCCGTGTTGATTGTCTCCAGCGGGGGTTCTTCAGCATGCAGCCAAATCACACTAGATGAACCTTTTTGCAGTATGAACCCATCGAAATGCGTTTACCCTGACCATAGCACTTATACGCGACGCGGAGAGGTGCGAGCGATCAATGCAGCTGCCTCGATCGGGAACCGAATCCGCGACCTCTTGTTCAGCAACGAAACGCCATAGCCAGCAGAGGGCGGCTGAGCGCACCCGTTTGTTATCGTCTGCTTAAGGGGACACTAAAGCGAAACAATAAATCAATTTAGACTAATGAAGCATTGTTTGAGGACCCTGCAGGTAGTCATTTAAAAAAAATAGTTTGATTATTACATGAGAAAATGAAAGTCCAAGTATTAGGATTTGAATTTCGCGCCGAAACCTCAGCGCCGGTACGTCAGCGTGACGTCAGGGATTCCAAAGTATGTTTTCGCATTTGGGCCGCGTTGGCTGAATAAAAGTTCTCGAAACATGTCATGTTTAATATTTGGTTCTTTTAGAACGCAATGTAGTCAATCTGTACCGCTATATATAATTAGTAGGCCCTAGAAGATGCTATCAAAATTCAAGATGTCACAGCACCCAGGTGCGGGAACTTAAGTAGGCGTCACCACCCGTATTTCGTTCTTGCACGTTTTGTGGCTTACCAAACGTCTTATCGTTGTAAGAGTGGTGTTTTTGGTGTTGTAGAGCGGTAATTTACTGATGCAGAACAAATCATTTTTCACTTTAGTGTCCATTTAAGTAACTTCTTGCTGCCACTAAGCCGAGAGAAATAGAAGCATTTAGAACGATCACGCTGTATTAGAAAAATTATGTCTTAGACTGGCCTTGGGCCGTGCTCGCACAAGTCATTGCAGATCATAAAGCAGACTATCCAGCAAACGATGGCTGTCACACCTGCAAGCATACTTGTAAAAATGAGCTCTCGCGCACTTTCTCATGGTAATTATGCTCGCAGAGCAACTCACTAATTTCTAGAGAGTTATAAATGTAATGAAGCTGCGGAGCCTACTTTATGTCCACTGAAAGTGTCCCTGTAATGGCTCAAAGGTCAAATGACTCGCATGGTATAAAAGCCTGGTCCAGATCCGCCGACTACGAAAACTTCCGACGCTCTCGTTAGAAGAAACCGCTCCCCGGACAGCGCTTTTCCCACGGTTTCTGCTGGTTGCCCCGGAAGCTCGCCGTTATTGAAGGGGACTAGGCTACAACCATCACACCTCAAGCCCTCCCCAGACGACCACGTCAGAAGTGGGACTAAGTTCATCTATGTAGACAGGGGAGTGGGGTTTTGTTTATGTTTTATCAGAAAGGCTCGCATGTTCCTCCTCACGCCTAACGGCGGTAGCGACGACCTAGCTTTACCGATAGTCGTGGTGGCGACAGGCACCATTTCTTCACGTTTCTTCAGTGGGCGGTCATGGTAGGCAGGCTTACCTTGATTTCTGTGCCCGAATACTAAAAGTCGTACGCTGAATGACTGGTATGTTGGGACACGCACGCACGCACGCACGCACGCACACACACACACAGAGCGCTGATTTCCAATTGAGTTTACTAGCACCAAGTGATTGGTCTTGAAAGAATATTCAAGTCAAAACCCCATATTTTACGTTATTCCTTTCAAGTATGTTGCCTTATATGCCAACTAGTGCGAATAAGTTGCATCCGGATGGTAAGAAATATGAAGCACAAAACAATTAGATCGTAATTATCAGCTTAATTTTTTACTTCATTACCGGCAGTATAGGCGCGAAAACGTTCTCTCTATGAGTAACGACAGGAAAAAAGATGAACTTCTTTTGCGCCATTTTGATGTGCTTTTCCGGTCAGGTATTCAGTTTAAGAATATGGAGCTAGGTGAGTGAGTATACTTCGGAAGACTAGAAACAGCGCATAAAGCTTTTGAACCTTGCTGGATGATTATTAGGTTACGTTTATCTGTTTGCTTTTCGCATTGCTTGGAGCATCGGCAGTTTTCATGTATATCGACTGGATGCTCTCCAAATAAAAAAAATTTAGTGCCATTCCACTCTCTGAAGGTGGCTGAGCAGCGAAGCTGTTTTGCGCACGACACATAGGTAACCTATAATATTCAACAAAGGTACGAACATATTTTTTGTCCTAATCTGTGGTCATCGTGGCGATATATGTACGTTGAGTTGAATTGAGTTGAGTGGTTGTAAGCTACTGGTGGGATTAGCCTTGCAGTAGCTGCCGGCAATTGCTCCACCGTAGCGACACTTAAAATACATAAATCATATAAGTCACACAGACCTCACAACTACACATAGTCACTCCTAAGGTCACCATGTGGAGGCCAAATCCGTGTCCTGTTCCTATCTAACTGGTTCCCGCGCGGGAAAACAATGTCCTGAAGAGAACTATGGGGAATTCCTGTCTTCTTGAGGGACCCGAATAACACGCTCCTTTCCGCGTTATACAGAGTACAGCACATAAGGTAATGTTCTATGTCACCGCACACACCACACGTTGAACATAATGGAGACAACGCCAGGCCGGTCTTACACATCCACGCAGGGGTACGAGTAGAGCCCGTGCGAATGCGGAGCAGTAAAATGGCTTGGTTTCTTTTGAGACTTAGTCACACATGGCTTGTGAGCTGAGCTCCACAAAGAGCTGAAGTGGCACGACACCGCTTCTCTGAAGAGTCTCTTGTCCTCTTGAGGCACTTTTCTCAAAGGATTCCCAGACAGCGCTCTATGCACAAGGCTGTCCGCCATCTCGCTGCCTATGATACCTATGAGCGAGGGCACCCATTGGAATCGTATGGAGAAGCCTTTGACATAGAGATTGTGCACCGAGCGTAGGGAGCTTAGACATAAAGCATCAGTAGGGAACCCATGCTCTAACCTTTGAAGGGCGGATTTCGAATCGGTAAGAATGACAACGGGTTCAGGCGTACAAAACCGTAGCTTCTTTAGAGCTGCCTCAATGGCAACGCTTTCGGCCGTTGTGAAGGACACGACTGCAGTGAAGCGAACCGATTAATCATACTTCAAAGAGGGAATGTGAAAAGCAGCTGCACTAGATCCTCTGACCTTGTCCACAGAGTCATCAGTAAAAATTTGAAGATGACGTGCATATTCAGTTTCAAGATGTTCCAGTACGAGCGAACGCGTTGCCGCCAAAGTAGAACTCCGCTTAGCGCGAACGTGAGGAATTGTCAACGAACAATCGAGGCTCGCGAAAGACCAAGGTGGTTTCAACCTCTTAGTTCGACCTCTAGCGTCAAGACCCAGGTAACCAAGAGTATTGAGGGCCAAGTACGCTCGGGACTCGGATCTCTTTCGAAGGCTCTGTAGAAGGGCTCGACCGGCTATCGTCTGTTTGAGGCGGCCAATTTGCATCTGCGACCAGGCTAAGAGGTCTCGATAGAGACTCATAAAGTACTGCATTGTTAGGAGCAGTGTGCGGAACGCGAAATAGAAGTGAAATTTTACGCTGGAATGATGAGCGGCTACGGAGCCAGCTGTGGAAGACGACGACGACGACGAATGCGCGAGCAGTGGCACTGGCACGTTCGCGCGTTTGGCGCCGAGAATATTTTAAAAGACATTTTCGAAAAAGTTGTACAAAACATCTTTTCAAAAACATCTGTTCTTACCGTTGCACCTGGGGCCTCTTTGGGTCGCACGTGTGACAAAAGTAGTTCAAGGGCGCGTTACAGGACCCCGAGCCCACATGGGGTATGTGCCATTGAGCTTGGACCATGCCCTGTTACCGGCATCGGCCCACATGATGATTTTTTCTACATGATGATTTGTTTTTGTCAACATCTCGGGGGGAGACATCTTTTTTTCTGGATCGTAACCACAGACAGCTTCGCTGTAAAATTCAGTTGCGAGTCAGTGTCCATGTTACCAAAAGTTCTAGTATACATTCTGCGCATATATATGTATATATTGTGATTTCACCACCCCGCGTTCTTTGTGCACGATGTTTCTAAAATTCCAAGATTCTCCGTTGCATGAATCGTTCTTGTTGAAATTAATGGTGTGAAGAACATTTATCATATGGCTCGCGCTGTACCTAATTAACAAAGCACCAATTCCTCTGTGCGGTTAGTGGCTGGTCTCCCACTCCAAGCTGAAAAAAAAAAAGAAATTAAAGCCACACCCTGCAGTTGTTTCGGCACGGAGAACGCTGCCGGCTACGAGCGGAAATACGACGCGACTGTAACACTTACGAATGCTCCGTGCACCATCGTGTATATAACACCGACAAAAGAGTGACACGCAGTAAAAGCAACAACAAAAGAAAGACCCTTCTCGGTATACGCAAGGTCAGACACGACGCGCTGTAGCACAATTCTTCTTTCTGGGCGCAGAAGGCAATTAGCATTAATAGCAAAGCTGCTGCAAGTATGTCAGCGGGTCACTTCGCGGCGCCGTTGAGCATCTCCTTCTGGGAACAAAGGGTGTTCAAGTGTGTTACGTCAGAACGGAACTCCATTAACGGGTGCACGTCTTGCAACGACCGTAAAAACTGTTCCGGCTGTCTGCCGCGGAGGCGTCTGGGCACGGGCGGCGGATTCGGTTCGGGCAACTGCTCGCAGCGCTCTTTTTTGAACGTAGGTTGCACCCCCTCACCCGCAGGCGGAAGGGCGTGGTGCCGCGGAAAGGTTTGCGGTGTCTCGCAAGCAGCTGTGTACTCGCAGTTTTTATTGTATCCCGTATTCGCCTATGCACATTGAATTTTAGGCACGTTTTCATGTTTCATGAGTGTTCTCCAGAGCGTGAGTGTTCAAAACACGTGAACAACAACGTGTTCAAGGTTACGCCGCTTCGAAAATTTGCGCCTACAGCGAAGAGTATACACGTGGTTACTACAACAATGGCTCGGTGATTGTCTGGCTGAGCTCTGCGCCACCAGTTGACACCACACTTCCGCTCTCGTTGACGCCTCGCGTAATCTGGTAATCCGTAAACGGTGAAACGTTTAAGGATAAACTAAACCTCTTCGCTTGAAACAACCATCGAAAAATAACTTCGGTATAGTAGTTCAGGTACAGTTCACATATTGGAACAAATGAACAGAAGAGAGAGTGACAGTGAGTGAGTGAACGAGAGAAGGAAGTGAAGGTGTTTAACCAGAACCGAAGTCAAGCGGATTCCATGCAATGCGGGAATCCATCTGTGCTGTTTGCTTTAATTGACGATAATTAGCGGTGATGTTGACGGTGAGTGTTTAATTTCTTCAGCGTTTAGTGCAATACTAGAGTGTCGAGCTGATGTTAAACGTTACCTTGCGCGCATCCCTACTGTTTTTCTAAGTAATACTCAGTACATGTAGCGAGAAGTGTTTGCTTGAGACGTTGTTGTGCGCCAATATTCGTAACCTCTGTGAAGGTTAGCATTGTCATTGCCTCACAAGGTACATCGCATCGTCGCAGGAGTGTTAAGCTGTTTTTTAGTTATCGGACTGTACGCGACAAGACCGTAATATGATTATGAGGCATGCAGTAGTGGCGCTCTCCGGAATAATTTTGACATTCTGAAGTTCTTTAACGGGCACTTAAGCCTAAGTACACCAGCGTTTTTGTAATTGGCCCCGTCGAAATGCGGCTGCCGCGGTCGGGGTCGATTCCGTGGTTTCGACTTACTCCATAGTCGCAAAGATGCCGCCATGCACACAGAAATGTTGATTTGACATGCGGCCGCTTCCGTAGTGTCGCCTAGACATTATACTGTGCTTAATGCGGTTTTGCGCCTGCACGCGTTGCGTGGGTTGTCCGCTTGATAAATTTACATGGTGTTTATTTTTCAGAACTAGCAAAATATACCGTACCGAACCTTGAACTTATATTTATCCACTTTATCCCCAACCGCGGTAGGGTCTAGTAGTAGCGTTTCCGTGCCATCTTATATATCGTATTTCCTCTTTCTTACACCAGACCCCCCCCCCCCCCCCCCCATGCTTGGGAGCTGAGAGCGTAAAATCGCAAAGCTATTATTCACTCGTTTCGTGATTGCGTTGGTTCTACACATTCCCTGCCTCCTCTTCCTACCCCCCTCTCCACTATTCTATATGCCTCTCGTCTCCCGTCTCGACTGTTGCGTTAGTGCAAAAGTAAGCACTGCAGCTTCCGCAATACGTTTGCGGGAGGCTACGGACAACTACAGCCATCGGGAGGGCATTGTGGCGACGCCCAGGAAGCTCCAGAGGGCATTGTAACGACGCGATTGTAACCTGTCTGCCACGCTCCTGCCAAGTATATGCGTGCTTTGAGCTACCTCCCGTCGTGGCTTGGAAGATAACTACAGCAGGGTCAGAGGGAAAGTGGAAGGAAGAGGCACAGACAGCTTCACTTTAAAAATTCGGCTAAAAAGATATGAAGGAAGTAGAGAGAGGGAGAGAGAGAGAGAGTCACAGGGCAACGGCACAGGCTGCTCACTATTGCAGCGCAGGCTCCCGTGTAGCACAACGAACATCAACTCAGGCTACAGAAGTTTCTGCACGCTCGTTGTCCTTAAGTATTACAGGAGTGCCTTCGTAGCGCCTTGCTGCGATGTTTTATGAGGTCAGGATTAAAAATTGATTTGCTCTCACAATGCACGCTGTCTATAGGGCACAGAAAGGACACAAGCATTTTTAAGCTGTATAAGTGAATGTGCCACATGGAGAAACATTTACACAGTACTGACTTTCCAGGTAAACGCTGAGATTGAGTTACGCACTTACACATTAAGTAACAAAGAGCTAGTAAACGTGTCGAGAACACTGTAAGCGTCCGACACTGAAATATCCGCCTCGTTCGTGTGTGTCGCATCTGCCTGCCGATTCGCAATGAGCACTCATGAATTAAATTTGTTGAGCTGACAAGTGCCGTCATTTGAACTAGCACATGCACTACCATGCGATATCTCTCCTTTGTGTACATATAATGTCCGAGCGACGTGATGAGGGCACTGTCAAGACATATGGGATTTCTATATCGTAATACTAGGGCAGTGCAAACTAGATGACGACACCAGAAGAGCGTATGAAGGCACACAGACACACAGTTTCTGTTCTTCTGTCCTGTTCGCGCTGAGCTAGTATTTCGAGATCGCTTATTAACAAGCCTGCACCGCATCGCTAGTTAAACTTCTATTCCGGGCTGATGACTAGGCCTCTAGTTTCTCCGCAGACTCAGACTGGGGTTCCGCTCTCAACAAAGATTCCTCTTCCTTTTTGTTGAAGTTGCCTCTTCACTGACCGTGCAGGTAATGTGTCACACTCACATTTAGGGCAGCCTTTTCGAAGCGAAGGAAACTGGGGCACTTTATCTCCTCACGTACATCCTTGATCGACAGCCTCTAAAAGCTACCGAGCTCAAAGGTGCGCGCCGCAGCAATGAAATGCAAAAAGTGTGCCCGCCGCACGATGAATCCGGCGTGAACAGCCCACGTTCTCCTCTGCTCACTGCAGGTCCTTACGGGCCAGGGATTCTGGGTCGTCAGCCTTGCGCTACTGCCCGTAAAACGCACTGGCGTGTCTTTGTATGCCGCCCTCATCCCGGACTTCTATACCCACATGAACGTCTCTCTATTCTGTGGAGTTGTTGTGTGTCCTTCTTGTAATATTACTTTAAAAAAAAGTGTGATGATGATGTTTGATGATGAGCAGGCCTCGGCGCATCACCGAACACAATCTGCTGACGGCTACTTTTGTGTTCATTCTTATTTTATTGCAAGAAAACTTATGCAGTTAGTTCAAAAGGCCGACAAACAAGAAACAGCGCATCGACCATAGATAATAGTACTATCCCCACATTATTTATCAGTCGTGAGTAGGGAGCGTACGTGCTTGGGGCTCCCCTATAGTCGTGGGCAATTGAGCAGAACCTCTAGCGCGGGCCCCGTGCATATCCGTTGTTTTCTGTGCGTTTTGTTTCAATTCGAAGCTTATGGCGTAGAGCGCAGTATCATTATAGCTGCGATAATATAAAAAGAAAGAAAGAACACCAGGCCATAGAGCCGGGAAACCCTATTAAAACCTTATCACCACGAACGCTACACATGCTGTGAACTCTTGCGAGGTTTAAATAATGCGACATTTTCCCTAGTAAACGCCCGTCGTCGGTTCATAGGATAATTAAAACAAAAAAAAATTAGTAAAAGGTTACCAAAAGCGAGAACAAATTTAGTAACCACTGCTAGTTTTACCACCTACCACAGATTAATAAATTTTTAGTAGCCACTTATAACAGAAGAGATCCACACGTGTGAGGCTAATTGTTATACCATCTCGTTTTTACCGTGGTCAATTTTGTTGTGTAATGTTACTTCCTACCTGGTACGACGATGACGATGAGTTAATTTATTGTTAAAATAATGTGACGGAGATGTGCTTTTTATCTGTCGATCGTTATATTTTACCCGGTTATGCCACTGGAAGTGTGGCACCCAAGATAGGCTTACACCCAAGATAGGCCTAGATTGTTCATGAAGTTAATTCAACTGCATCAGAAGCGGTTATACCTTTTTCACCAACATTTTGCCAACATTACCAAGTGCAGGAACTAACAAGTGTAGTAACTTGTGACACGTTACTAACAAATTCCACAAGCATATGCGGTATGCGCCTCATGTAATGTCCCGTCTCTGGGACATTTGAGGTATTATGAATAAATTTAGTAACCATATAGTCTTAAGGAGTGCGGGGAGCTTACCAATGGTATAGCGTCACAAGATGGTAGCGTGAAAAGATGCAAAGCATATAAAAAATGATAGGAATATATGCAAGAACATGCGACAATTCAGAGGATTACTGCGAAACTCATAAGCTACGAGAAACTGTAGGCAACTTAGCGGAAGAAAGCTATTATTTTGATGGCCAGAATATTGAATCAGTAGTAGAGCACGCGACGCGAAAGATTTACTTTCAAGTCAAAGCGATCCTACCACGACATAAGGGGTAAAAGTATTGAAAGCATTGACCAACAGCTCATTGAACTCTGGCTTGGGCCACTTTGAAGAGCAAACGGGTTTTAATCCAAATCTCTTTGGTAGAATGATGACAGCGCTATTTTTCTCTTCAGAAAACTTTTTCTGCAACCTTACGGCTTCTATTTTTTTTCTTGCTCAATCCAGCTTACAGTGTTTTCAAATGCATGGAAATAAATGTAGGGCTTTTGTCTTTCTCGGGAAATTCTTGTGAGCTCCGAATAAATCACAAAAATTGTTCTTTTTTTTTAAAATCTCGTCCCGTTTTTTTTAATGGCCGTTCCGGGTGTATACTCGGCTGAGAGGCGCGAAAGGCCGACTGCGTGCGAACAGGCCGGGCGCAATTTGTCGGTCAGTGAAGTGCGCGTAGCACGAACCACTGTCGTTCTCAGACATCTGTCAATATGTGCGCATCCTTGGGCCAATCCTACTCCATGACTTTCACCGCGGTAGCCTATAGTGGCTATGGCTCCCCACTGCTTGCTCGAGGTCGCGGTTTTGATCACGGCTGCAGTAGCCACATTTCGATGGGGACGAAGTGCAAAAACGCTCTCGCAATTAGATGTAAGCAGGCGTAGAACTGAGTGTACTTAAGTGCGCGACGCGACTGGCCCCTCGAGGATCTATGTGTGTATGCGCGGGCTTCTCTCGGGCTCGAAAAAACACTTTTATGTAAAACGTACTGCGCAACAAAAAGCTGCATCGGGAGTTTTTCCTGGTTCTCTACAGTTTTCTCGTTCACACTGTTCATCTAAATATAGTATCTGAGAATCTGATTAATTATTTAAGACTGGTTGTGAAATAATGCGGAATGCAAAAAATAATCTAAGTACTTTCAAGCGACGGCCAACAACATTGCCTTGGTTCTTCCCAGCTACGTGGCATTTGCATATTTTGAAGGTTTGGATCAGATCGCGTGGGACACCCTATATAGGCGGCTGATGCTCCTGAGGGCCGGGACAGATTGGCGACAATGGCCTGAAATGACGGCCAGATGTTATGTTTGTCAGCGAAGGCGTTGCGCTCTTTATTTGTTGCATTATGCAAGTACTGATAAGTAATTCCTCTCTTTGCTCGCGCAACTTTGATTTCCGTCGAGCGTGAGTGCGTGCAGGCCGAATTCACAACAGTGGCGCCCAACGTAGGTGCCACTGTTGCATTTTTGACACTATATGGATGAATGGATGCAAAACTTTCATATTTGACACTATAGCAATTTGTTTATTTTCGTACTATATATATTATGTTATATTGTTGTTTCTGCTATGCGAAAAGGAGTAGGTGTCATCATTATAGGGTAACTATATCTATTTCTTTTATTTAAAAGAATCGCGTAACGTTCAAGATATGACAGCTCTCTTTTTGACAAAAGACATGGAGGCGTCATTGTCGTAGGATTCATTGTACCTACGGATTGGAAATGCCTTACAAATCTCCAGCGCTCTCCTTAATTGCCGACGTTTTTCAAGATGGCGCGTAGGTCAAAGTCTGGAATGCACCTACTGGCGCGCAGGTGGGTCGACAACTGACTGCAACGCGCACCTTGTAGAGCATTCGCGTGTTCACGTAATCTATCATATTGTAATGACCCTTTGGGCCTATGTTACTATCGTTCACATGTTGAATAAATCAGGCAAACGATTGCAGGGACAGCCATGTTTGTTGTCAGAGGGCCTCTTTCTTTTTTCTTTTACTGTTACTACTTTGGTTGACCTTACTGCAAAGTCTAGACACTTTATTACGAGATATAATTCCGCGCTGTGGGAGTTTGCCAATTACTCGGGCGTGGCGAATAATTTACGGCGTGGCACATCCCGAGACCAGCGGTTCCGTATCGTACTGCACAAGAACCGCGCCATCATCGTGAAAAACCTCGTCATCAAGATTCAAGTTTGGAGCGAAATTGCAAGCGGGCTCCTTTCGAACACTCATTCAGGTGCGTCAAAGCGCGTCGACAGCGCCCCGAAAGTGAGTACCATATGCGTCCAATGATGTTGCCGCCGTGAAGTTTGTCGCGAAGGCACAGCTTGCCAGCTCCTCGTTTGAAAACGATTTCTGGCAAAAGAAAGTTTGCATGACATTTCCCCTAATAATGCAGAGTTATATGAAATCCGTTCGAAAAATGCAAGTTTGCGATCCCCACTGAGGCGCCGATCTCTAACAGCTGTCAAGCGAACGCCATTATGACAACAAGCTTTCCACCCATTACGCAACCGTCTCATAAGTAAGCTTGTACGTGATGTCTTCGCTTCTTGCTTGAAGCGCACGTGTCTTTTTATGGAACAAAGGGACACGCAAACAGAGGGAAAAAAAAAGCACTGCCACAAGAAGATCTGATCGCATGTCACTAACCTTGAGCTCTCCAGCCGAAGCTAATCCCAGGCCGTTGGCGGCAGCTAATCCGAGCGACAGCAGTGAGTGCACGAGTGCGGGCTGTACGTGTGCTCCGACAAAGGAGTTGCCGAAACACGAGGCTCTATCGAGCAGGGGGATTCCGCCAAGAGTATCGCCGATGGGCGACGCGACGCTTGTGCGAGTCACCCAAGCCGGCAACTCCCACGTTGGTGCGCCGACGGCGGCGGTGGACCACGCGTGTACTCGTGTACGGAGGCGTGCGTCCGCGTGCGCTCTCCCGCGGTGCGTGAGTGCCGAAATAACGGGACGCTGCCTTCGCTTACGCGGGCAAACGCGAACGGGACCCCGCACTAAAAAAAACGGGCGCGCAAAATGAGGAACTCAAGATTGAGAACGGCTAGTGCGAATCTCTTGCCCAAGGTGTTACGAGAGTCCCTGCGCAATGGTACCCCGCGTAAGCCTGTTGGAGAAGAAGAAAAAAAAAATAAGGGAGAGAGAGTGAGACGTGACGACGCGAAGAAGGGCGGGTGCCAGGACAACAAACCGATAGCGCAGGACTTCAATGGCGCTCTTTTAGGTGAACAAGCTCTTCTCTTTCTTTTCTTTTTTTTCTTTTTAACCGCTTGCTGACTACCGTTGCAGAGCTCTGGGATGCTAGTAATTTGTTATTCGCAAAGAAGGCCAACTGCAATACGCTAAGCTCCCTCCGCAGCAAGTTTGCAATGGGATGAAGAGAGACAGGCGAGGCAGTGTGAAAAACAACAACAACCGAGGACAAAAGGGGGTGAGAAAATGATCTTTCTTTTCATCTTTTATGTAAGTTTACTGCAGCCCCACTTTTGAGATTTGTATCAAAAGAGAATAATGAAAAAGTACCCGAAAACGAAATATGACACGTTAGTCGTTCCTTCCCTTCACAGCCTCACCAGGCTTGCAGCCTTTGCAGTATTTTTCTGTCATAACACTTGAGAAAAAGAAATTCCCTGGGAGAGAGAAACAGAACCAGCAACAAAAAAGACTGATGGTGATGGCCCCGTATAGAGTACAGCGAGAATCGCGAGGAAGTGCCTGGCTCTAGTGCCACATTTTTTGCTACGCCTTGCTAAGTAGAACAGCGTACAACAACGGTCGCTCGGGCTGCCGTCATGGCTGCTTGGCCGAGTCTTTGTGGGAGCACATGCTCTCCAAGACCAAAAAACCGCACCGCGGAGAGCCGCGCCGTGCAAGGATTGTTCCGCCCGCGCGAGCCGGCCGCTTTTTAAACCAACCTTGAAACAGCGCCCCGTCGTCGCCGTCTCGTCTCGACTGCAGCCTTACGTCTGCAGATAGGCGTGTCTAGATTGCCGTTGTCGTTGTCTGCAGCGCTAGTGAATATGGACGACGATCGGGTAGGCCGTCCCTCCCCAACTTTGTCTGTCTGTTTGTCTTGTCTGACCGTGCGTACGACACTGTACGTGACCACGCACGTGTGTGCTTGCCTGCACGCATCTGTCTGTCTGTCTGTCTGTCTGTCTGTCTGTCTGTCTGTCTGTCTGTCTGTCTGTCTGTCTGTCTGTCTGTCTGTCTGTCTGTCTGTCTGTCTGTCTGTCTGTCCGTCCGTCCGTCCGTCCGTCCGTCCGTCCGTCCGTCCGTCCGTCCGTCCGTCCATTCATCGGCTTGCGCGCATGCCCAATTGTCGATGCTGACTTGACGCGAAATGTTGCGTTGATTACCTTCATCCTTCCAGCCTCTGCATCTGCTGTGCACCGTAATTGAGAAGGGGAGGAAGCCCCAATATTTTTTAGGCTTATTTCAATGACGTGCTACATTGGGCTGGCTGGTACTTGCCTGAAGAAAACGTATAACAGCGCTGAACAAAGGGCGTGACCGAGACAGCTCTTCGTTTGTCTCAGTCACGCCCCGTTGTTAAGCGGTGTTATTCGTTTTCTTCAGAAGGAAATCAGAATCCACAGAAAATGCATCACAACATAGCGCATAGTGCGCCGTCTTTTGAACGCAGGAACTCAAGGCAAACAGACAGTAAAGAGCACAATTAAGGTAGCGCTCCATTGTATCCCTCTACACGACGCGCTGCATCCACTTTATTGAAGCCTCGTTGTCTCATGACTCCATCATAAACGTGTGGGGCCAAGGGCTCACAGAACACGCAGATGATAGAATAAAATGCTAGAATAAATTGTTCTGTCTGTGCCAATGGCAACGCTGCCGCAGCTTTGGGTCATGTCATGTCTCACGACGTGTGGCATAGCCAGCAACGGAGCTTACTGAGAGGGTTCTACCTCCCAAAGCAACATAAGGACGTGCCTTATGTTGCTTTGATACATGCCTTAGGGGACGGCTCCAGATTATTTTCGCCAATTGTGGTTGTTCACCGCGCACTCGAAGCACAGTGTAGATATTTTCTTTCACTTTGTTCCTGCACGTACGAGAGCCTCGATATTGCGAATAAAACGAAGAGGAGAGAAACGTTCTGGTAGTTGGGCACCGCTCTCATTGTCTAGACGAACTTACGCCGAGGAGACTGATGCACAATGCTAAAGCATCACGAGTGCTCGGTAAGCGAGATAAAGATTTGGAGTTACGATGAACAAAATGATGCATTGTAGAGAGAGCTGAGAGTGCGACAGGGCAAATGAAAGTCTCAGTTGATTTCGGTGGCTGACTAATTTAGCAAGCTTGTGGCAATTATGTATTAGACTTATTAGCGTCAATCAAAACAGGAGGACGAGGAGGAAGGGAAGAGAGAAGGGAAAAACAGAGTGCGAGGAGAACCAGGTGAGAGGTGCTGTCGTTCTTCGATGGTTTAAGTGGTGCTACTAATTTGGACTGACTTAAGTAAAACTCTTGCTTGGGCTAGTTGGTTCATGCTTGAAGTAGTAAAGGCAAGGCGCAGAAGACCAGAACTCAAGAAGAAGAACAGAAACGACAAGACCGGCGCTGAACTGACTGACTGACCGCACTGGACTGACTTCATCGTACTGGAAAAGAGGCACAACCTCGTAAAAAAACAAACCAGTTGCCGAATTCACAAACACTCTGAATCGTAAGTTCTCTTTGCCATTGGCCGGCCGCCTTCGCAAACAATATGTCCAGCATCAGGATTGGCTGTAATTTTCTCTTGCGAACAATTTTGTCGTACGAGCTTTTTGTGAATGCGGACCCAGATTCATTGAGAGAGAAAAACTTTGAGGTCGGCCTGAATCAATGTTCTGACCTTCTACAGGGCATTTGGGGGAAGGGGAAAAGGTGTAGAAAGAATAGGGAAGACGTTAATTATGAGAATGAAGATGGTGGTGAGAATCCTGCATGCTCCAAAACTCTTCAAAGTCTCTTGTCCAGTCCGCTCTCCTATAACATTTGTTGAGCACCTTCATACTATCAGGCTGATGACGGGGATCAGGCGAAGGTCCGAACAGAACCTTTTGAGGTAATGGTCTAACAGCAAATTTTGACGAGATGTCTGACAGCTATTTTCCCTTTACATCAAATCGCGGGCAGATGCACAAGAGGTGTTCTGTCGTCTGAGGTATACCGCATTACTCACAAGTGTGATTGTCCTGCCGGTCGATGAGATGTAGGTAGCGCCGCGTGAAGGCCACACCTAATCGTAATCTGTGCAGCAAGCTTGCATTGCACCTTTTCATGTTCGGTGGTATCTGTATTTTAATCTCTGGGCCGAGTTCGTGAAAGCGGTGATGACGATGACGTAGCCGGGCCCAATATACTGCTGTATTATCGCATAGAAGTTTGTACGCTAGGGCATTAGTGTCTCATCGTGAAAATGGGATGGACACTGGCATTAACGTGGGCCATCCTTGCTTCTGCGTCGGCGAGCTCATTTCCATGTAAGCCACAGTGTCCCGAAATCCACTGAAACCTTATGCAATGGCCACCTCTTAGGGTGACATCGTGTGATTCAATCACCTCTTGAGCAAGGACATAGTAAGGTCCTTGCCTAAGGGCAGAATCGATCACTTGAAGTGACGGCGTGGAATCGCAAAATAGAGCCCAAGTATGATGCGTCGCCATCGATATATAACGAATCGCCTATGGAATGGCAACAATCTCTGTGGACGTTGAGGTAGTTTGGAAGTCGAGATGAAAGCGCTTACGGATTTTCATATTCGGTATTACGAATGCCGCGGTTGAAGTGGTTGTTGATACGAACCCGTCAGTAAATATACTTGTGGAAGTGGCATATTCTTCAAATGTATGGGTTAAAGTAGGTTGTTTAAGTCCACATGAAGGTATACGTGACGTTTTCCTGACTCCGGGGATAGATAGATTCACCACGGGTCGTGACAAAGTCCATTCTAGTACGGCCGCTGCTTTAGCCGTAGTAAAGCCTGAGGGAAGGACGCTCTCATGAAGCAAAAGAGATTCTGAGAAAGTGCTGTCTGGACGTAGAATGCGAATGGTCGATAGAGGGTGACGTTCATGGCGGGGGAATAGTCGAAGATATACCCTCAAAGGTTCGCATGAGGGATAAGCGTCCATAGGAGGTACACGTCCTTCCGCAATTACGGCCTTTGTCGAAGTGCAGCGTGGGAGACCAAGACATGTTCTCAGTGCCTGAGCTTGTAAGATCTGAGCGTAGGTAGGCAGGAGGGGAGAATGCTTGTAATAAGCGGTAAACTCTATCGTAGGTAGCCTACGAAAAGTGATTCATATAGCTGGAGCAACGATCTCTCTGAGTGGCCACACTTCATGCCTGCTATATATTCAGGTATGTGTGTGTAGCTGCTTATTTTGGACTTGGGCATCGACACTCGCTTAGACCAGGACAAGGTTCGTTCAGTCATCATTCCTGTAAATCTTTGGTGCGTTACGTATGGCATGGCTGCGCCGTTAATCGTAATCTGGTAGCGGGGCATCGCCTTGCGGGTAAATGCAATGCAAGGGCCGCACACTTCGCGAAACACTGTAGACGGTCACCGACGTGTCAGTTCTCTGCAACACAGAGATGCGCACGTGTGCAGCGAAGGAGCTCGCCGCAGCGTCATGCTTGTTCGTTTCAAGGCCACTGCAAGGAAGCGGAACGAGCCTCTAGATAACGAAGCTCCAACATAGCGGATGCCACATTGCACAAAAAAAAAAAAAACTGTAAAAGTGAATAGCGAAGAAGTAAGGTGGGACAAAAAGAGGCGGAGAATAAATTTAAAGTAGGATTACGCGGAGAGTGCGACAGTAGGTTGTTGGCCACGCGAGTTGAATGCTAAGCAAAACGAAAGAAGGCGCTCTCACAGCTGCATGTTTTGTCCGCAAACAAGACCAGGTTTCGAGGGAAGCGTGTGTTGGTATGAGTCAGTTGTGTGTGGAGCCAT
>NC_091821.1:320520391-320547891 GCF_038994185.2 Dermacentor albipictus | reverse complement strand
GATTGTCTCTTTCGTTCCTCCATGGTGGGCACGGCCTGTCGCGTTGAGGGGTGTGCACATTATGGCTCCTGGCACGTTCAGGCGCTTTCGATCCCCGCCATGCAGTTGCGTGCTTGGCGATATAACTCGTTTTCAGTATAGGAATCACCAGAGTGCATCAATAAAGGACCTCCGTTATCGTGAAGAAATATAGGATCGAAGCAACTTAGTTTGTTTTGCCAAGTCTTTCTTAACTCCTTCTTCAAGGCTTCCCTTCGAAACTCTCAGAATTCGTGAAAACAACGTAACAGGTTCCACTTTTAGAACAAACATTCCCCAGAAATGCATACAGAAAGTACTATTCTCCGTCCCGAAACCAGGGACAAATGATAAACGAAAGGTTAAGCAAGCGTATTTCAATAAAAAATACAGTTTTCGATTTTCGACTCATGCACTGTGAAGTTGGCAAGACGAGAACAAACTACGGCTTTTATGAGCTCCCGGCCATAATACCACGTGCTTAAAACGCTCATTCGAAAATTAATGTTTAGTTACGAAAAATTGAGTCGTTAGCCTCCCCTCTAGGAGTTTGAACAGTTTAATATTACGAGAGAAAACATTGCACTGTTTCTATTACATTCGTCTGTGTTTTCTTTTCCATCTTAAGCAAGCTTGACTTGATTACTTTGTTTACAAAGCCTGTTTTGTTGTTACTTGTAAAGTTGTTTTCACGTGTTTCTGCGTATTCTACATTAAACTGCACTACTAAGGTGTACTTAAATGCATGCCGTCTTTGGTATTTGATTTTATTATGATGATGGTGCTGCAACATGTTGATTACATTGGTAATATACTAATTAGTGTCTTTATAAATATAATTGTGTAAGCAACTTTACGCATAGCATGCTGCAACTGCATGTGCTCGAATTACCGAGGGCCCCCCAGACCTGGTTTTCGCTACAGAACACATTAATTCCAACTTTCCTGAGTTGAGGTAACATCTGGCTGAGAAAAATTTTTACCTTTTAGCGCACAAAAGACAAAGGGACTATAGGAAAGACGTAGATAAAGCGCTTTGTCTACATCTGTCATACTGTCACTTTGTTTTGTGCGGATAAAGGGCTAAAATCGACTACCAACATGGCCAAATTTACATTCTCCCTAGAAAAATTTATACGACCACGAATGAGAGCATGCCAGTAGCTGAATGGAGAGTATTCGTTCGTTTTCTGTGCATTTTTTTGTGGGTGACGTCTTTCATGAAGTATTGAAAAATATCTCTATGCTGTGGGCGTCTTAGCATGAATTGCACGAAAATAATATGCGTCTTAGCTTTCACGGTTTTCTAGTAAACAGTGGTAGTTTCAACGTTTGTAAACAAGGTAGGGTTTGATAATTTTAAATATCACACCAAGAGACAAGTACTTCCCGTTCAGTTGAAAATTGGTTCACATAGCCATAATTTTACGCAAGCAGGAGGTGATGTTTAGAAACTTGTGCAGAGTATGCGCGTACTGAGAGCTCACTATTTATCTAGACCTACCGGCAGTTGTAATTTACATGGCACCTAATGCTGCCACCGAATGCACCATCAGGACTGCAACGTTTAAAATTAGTTGACACACTGTCGATAAACTGAAATTTTAAAATGTCAGAGCCCAAGGTAATCTCTCTCAAAAGCAAAAAAAAAAAGCCTATAGAAATTATGACTCTGAACTGCACTTTATTGCAGATACCCCATGAAATGTTAGTTGTTTACCTTATGAACTCTCTTTGCAGATATGAATAAACAATTATTATTTTTAAGGGCGAAGCTTTTTCATTTAAATTCAACTGTGCCTCTTTGATGCATCGCTCCTCATTGCTTTTTGTCCGCATCACGCTAGTCGAGAGTTGCAATGCCTTTGTAAGAAATTCTTTAAAGGCCTTTGTCATCTTATGCCTTAGTAAATAAGCATCATAAACAATCTCGTAACTAGACGTTTACACGCATTGTTCCAGGGACACTTTCGCGATCTTTTACGTACGCTCTGCAAAGTTTTGATCGCGGAGGATGATGATGGCTTCGCTGAAAATATCCCTCAACAACAGCAAAAGCCTTTGTAGCTACATGGAATTACCGCATGGTAAGTTCATGGTAGTCATTCCCAGTCACAATCAACGTGCGTAATCTCCAGTTTTCAGTAGTCCAAAGCGATACTAATAAAGTGTTTTTCGATCACCGCGTGTTCATAGTTTGGCCTGAACGAAGCAGCGTGATTTAATATTTCGACTCAGAGGCGCGGATTATGCTCACACCGAACAGAATCCTGTGTACAGCTGCTGTCTTTCTTTATGTGTCTTTCCCCTAAGTCTTTAGAAAGTTGTGATTGTAGACTCTAATTCACCAACAGTCATTCGAACGAAGCACGATTAGCATTGCTGTTTGGGCCGCCGATCCGCTGACGCAAGCTACAGCTTTCAAGTGTTGCTCTGCTCGACCGAGTTCATGTCGAATATCATCCAGCATTGCGTCAATGCAGGCCCCCTTCCCGCGGCGGAACGACTGGCATGTTTTGCGCCCTGATGTTCAATGGTTTTGCAGGGCGAAACCTTGTTCGCGAGTGCGAGTCATGGAGAACAATGGGTCGCGGCGAATAGACGCGCGGCCCACGGTGCGGAAGGAATGGCGCCCATCGCGGCCCCGCTTCTTTCCACGGAAGTGTTTGCCAACCGCAGACGTCGTTAATGAAGCCGACTACGGTGACTTTTTGGGCATGTTGGCAGGACATGAATGCAGCTTTTTGCGCACAAGACGAGGACGAAGGAGAGGCTGAGACATGTAGTTCATCCATGTAGTTAATGAGGCCTCCCTTTTCATGTGTTCAGTCTGAATAACTACGCGCCAGATTCACTGGGCCGAACACTCTTTCGGCAGTAGGGTTAATTAAGGCTTCACGTGCCTCCCTATGCCTCCTCGAAAGTGCGGGCACATGGAAAAGTTACTGTGTTTGCTATTACTATTCACATTAGATTTCAAAAATCACAAACAGTTGACATGTGCGTGCGTGTTTCCTTGTCGTTTGTCCAGCCGTTTACATTGTGAATTCGTGTAAGGTGGATAACCAACTAGCCCACTGATAGTTTCCAGTTGTAATCTTCACACCTTATATTCAGAACTGTGCTTTCATTACTGCTTACTAACCAAGTAAAACATTAAACTTCCTAACTAGTTGCGACAGCATGTGGAAGATAAGTGTCCCATTGCATTCCCATCACCTGAGCCGCACGGACAAATGCTGTGCGCCTTTGATATATCATACAGGTATAAGGTATCAGTATCAAAACGTTTTAAATTAACGTTTTGATACTGATACCTTATACCTGTCTGATATATCAAAGGCGCACAGCAACGTTTTAAATTAACGTTTTGATACTGATACCTTATACCTGTCTGATATATCAAAGGCGCACAGCATTTGTCCGTGAGGCTCAGGTGATGGGAATGCAATGGGACACTTATCTTCCACATGCTGTCGCAACTAGTTAGGAAGTTTAATGTTTTACTTGGTTAGTAAGCAGTAATGAAAGCACAGTTCTGAATATAAGGTGTGAAGATTACAACTGGAAACTATCAGTGGGCTAGTTGGTTATCCAGCTTACACGAATTCACAATGTAAACGGCTGGACAAACGACAAGCAAACACGTACGTACATGTCAACTGTTTGTGATTTTTGAAATCTAATGTGAATAGTAATAGCAAACACAGTAACTTTTCCTTCCTGAGCGCCACGAGGAAGGCGACATCACTCAAGATAGAAAAGAAAAACTCGTCATGTCATTTGATTACGCACAGAAAAATGTCTAAAAAAATTGGAGAGCAATAGACGGTGGTCCAGAGCTTTTAGTGTGGTGAACGCGGTTTAAATCGTATATCCGGCACCTGAAAGAGGTGCGGCGTGATGGTAACGCATTTCTCTCTCATTTACCGCTAAAGCGCCACTGAATTTCATCTGATTCTACTTAGACTCAGCCATCATTGTTGCATACAGAGCAATCGTACGCAGCACTACTTCAGTAAACCTAACAGCGAGCCGAAGGCGAGGACGAAGACGAGCGCTGTCGTGGCCACCACGCGAGAACCACTCGCTTCCTCATTTTCTTTTAGGTTGTTACAAAGCATGGAGCAGCGAAGAAAGACAAACGAGCAAAACTGCACATGACTCGGCCGCGCAATGGACGCGGCAATAGCGTAAACCACGGAAGCGACTTCCGCGTCGCAGAGCGTGAAGCGCCGGCCCTCCCGAGGCGCCGTCGTTGCTGCTTTACCGCTGCTCGACATCGAGTGCACGGCTGCAGTTGACGCAATGGCGACCGCAGAAGCGGCGCAGCTCGGCCGATGTGAGCGCGGAGCAGCGTATCGAGGCGAAAACCCCGCCCGCCCGGGATTGAGCACCTCATTGGCTACGGAAGCGCTGACCGGAAGTGGGAGCCTGCGGGACGTCCTCTTACATACGGCCGGTTGTGTATGACGTGCAGTTTCGTATACGCTCGCTGAATCTAGCATAAAGGCTCGACAAGTATCAACATGATGGATAGTGCATGCGCTTCTTCTTCTTTCTTTTTTTTTCTTTTGCAATGGAGCTGCGGCCTCGAACTATATCCGACCTTAGATATACTAGATTGCTGCACGTCCTTGCATCTGCCGGTATCAGCGTGCTAGAAATCAATTTGTCACAACATATTCTTCGTATATGGTAACGTTCTTTCTGTTTTTGCGTCTTCTGAAGGCGATCATGACACTTTTCCAGAACTGCCCTCAGAATAAGTCGTCTGCAACATCAGAAATGTTTCGTCAATAAGAAATATTTATTCCAGCGATGTAAACTGTAGGGTGATTTCAGGCGTGTTCAAACAGGCATCAGGCACCAAACCCAACGACAACACGACTGGAGGAGAGCTCGTGTACTCAACAATTTTATATTCGTTACTATTCGTGCTTGTACTTTTATTATGTACGGAGTATTGCCTGCCTATTATTGCCCTATATATACTGCATTAATATAGTTAACGAAAAAATGTATTCAACATTAAATTATTTCTGCATTTTCATTATAAAAACCCCTTCCAGCCATGGTTCCGTTGCAAGATCGAATTATCCGTTGCAACATCTTCCTTACATTTTTGTTCTACTGAGTACGATAAAGTTAGAAGGGCCTTGGATGACATGAAACGGGGAAGCGCGGCAGGAGAAGATAGAATAACAGTCGATTTAATCAAAGATGGGAGAGAGATCATGATTGAAAAGCTTGCGGCCCTTCATATTAAGTGTCTCACGACTTCAAGGGTTCCAGAGAACTGGAAGAATGCCAACGTTATACTAATCCACAAAAACGGAGACGTTAAAGAATTGAAAAATTATAGGCCTCTTAGCTTACTTCCAGTACTGTATAAAATGTTCACCAAGATCGTTTAAAATAGAATAAGGGCAACGCTTGACTTCACTCAACCAAAAGAACAGGCAGGCTTCAGGAAGGGATACTCTACAATGGCTCACATCCATGTCATCACTCAGGAAATCGAGGAATCTGCAGAGTACAATCAACTTCTGTAAATGACTTTCATAGATTACGAAAATACATTTGATTCAGTAGAAATACCGGCAGTCATAGAGGCATTACGTAATCAAGGAGTACAGGAGGCATGCGTGAATATTTTGGAAAATATCTACGAAAATTCCACAGCTACCTTCATTCTGCACAAGAAAAGTGGAAAGATACGTATGAAAGAAATGGGTCAGGCAGGGAGGCGCAATCTCTCCAATGCTAGTCACTGCATGCTTGGAAGAAGTAGTCAAGTTATTAAACTGGGCAGGTTTAGGAGTGAGGATCTACGGCGAATATCTCAGCAACCTTCGGATTGCAGACGGCATTGTCGGGTTCAGCAATACTGGGGACAGATTGCAACAAATGGTGGAGGACCTTAACAGAGGAAGTGTGAGAGTGTGGTTGAGGATTAATGTGCTGAAGAAAAATATAATGCTCAATAGCCATGCAAGGAACAAGAGTTCAGGATCTCCAATCATCCTTTAGAATCTGTGAAGGAATCTGTGAATCTGGACCCCACGCTACGGCTACAACTGCCACCTAGCCTTTCCCGCGGTGAAACAACCTTGTTGTGTCGCTTGTGGCTGGGAGTGGCGTTCACGAACGCATGCTGCAACCATATGGGAATGGCCGAGAACCCGATGGGCGACTCTTGTGGGTGCGAGGAGACCATCGAGCACCTGTTGTATATCTGTCCTCGCTACGATGTCCAACGCCTCTCTCTGCGGGCAACTTTACGCCGACTGGACTCGAGACCGTTCACAGAGACAAAGATACTCGGACCGTGGCCACACCCGTCACTGGCTCGAAAAGCGATTCGTGCACTACTGCAGTACTTGAAGTGCACCGGCTTAAGAGACCGTTTATAGTGTCCTTGTGCATAGTGTCCCTCCGACACGTACTCAGTGCTTACTCTCTCCCTTTCTTCCTCTTTCTATTCCCCTTTCCCCCACCTCCAGTGTAGGGTAGCAAACCGGATGCTGTTCTGGTTGACCTCCCTGCCTTTCCTATCCTTGTTTTCTCTCTCTCTCTGTCTGTGAATCTGTGAATCTGTAAGACGTTTCCCTTGGTCAATTACTCCCATGGGACCCTGACCATGAGAAGGAAATCTACAAAAAAATAAAAATGGGTTGAAGTGCATACGGCAGACAATGTCAGATCCTGACTGGAAGCTTAGCACTGTCATTGAAAAGAAAGGTGCACAATCACTGCTTTCTACCAGTGATAACATATGGAGCAGAAACTTGGAGGTTGACAATGACGCTCGATAACAAGTTAAGGACTGCGTAAAGAGCGATGGGACGAAGAATGTTAGAGGCCTAACGTTAAGAGACAGAAAGACAGCGGTGTGGATCAGAGAGCAAACGGGAATAGCCGATATTCTAACCGACATAAAGAGAAAAATATGGAGCTGCGCAATCAGTGGACCATTAGGATTACAGAATGGGTGCAAAGAGAAGGAAAACGCAGTCGAGGACGGCAGAAAACAAGGTGGGATGATCAAATGAGGAAATTCGCAGGCGCAAGTTGGAATCGTTTGGCGCAGGACAGGGATATTTGGAGATCGCAAGGAGAGGCCTTTGTCTTGCAGCGGACATAAAATAGGCGGACGATGATGTTGATGATGATGGCTGAGTATCTTTTCCTTCTTCCTTCAGTTACATCTGTATCTTTATTAGATTCGCATTGCTTTAATTAATGCAAGCGATACGTATGCGTGCGCTGGTGTTGCAGAGTTGTAAAAAAGAAAATTGGTTCATTTAAAACGGGCACGAGCAATAGTTCCTTTTAACCTTCTTCCCTAGCTGAGTTACCAGTATCAGTCGTACAAAACTGATCCCACAAATGCATTTCGCTTACTCTGGCTCAAATTGATTGCCCGTTTCTTAAGAGATGCATCGCCTCTTGAGGGCTTCGTACCAGACTGAACTCAAATGGCTCTGAAACGCTCGCAGAGCTCCAATGTGTGCGCGACCGGTAGCGTCGCATCTCTGATGCGGCGCCTGAATGCTCCTCTTCGCATCCGCCAGAGCTCAGGGCGGACGCAGCGAAGCGCGTCCCTCAATGACCGTCGTGGGCGGACTACACATCGCCACGCTCATTGTCTGGAGCCCCAGTGACCCTGCAAGAGTGAAGCCATCGGCGCTTCTGTACGCTCCCGATGTGGGTAACGCGGTCACTGAGGCGGCGGCGGTCGCCATGTTTTAACGTGGTCCTTTTCACTCGAACCCCTATGGAGATAGCGGTGAGAAAAGAAAGGTGTTCTCGGATGCGGCGTTCGGAGAGGTCGCGAAATGCGAGCGGCTGCTCCGAGTGCTAAACGGATCGGCGTGGCCCCTCAGAAGCCGTCGTTTGAGAAGCCTGACCCGCGTGCTTCGAGTTTCGTCGGTTCGCAGCGGTGCCATTGTAGGCAGCGCTGCGTCAATGCGGTTGGTGGCAGGCGGAAGTCTTTATCATCGCCTTCGCATTGTGCTACGCACCGAACGCGTCAGCAAGGGATGGCTTGTTTCGAAATGGCGCTTCTCCAGATGGTCGAGAATGCGGGGCGTTTCAGATTGAGTATCGTCGGCTAATTGGTTTGACAACAATACTACTGAACAAAATGCAGCGCTTAAATGCGGAAGAAGTGATTTCCGGGTGCTACGAGCAAGCTTTGCCAGAAGTGAACATGAAGGGTGATGATGGGTCGGAATAAACATCGTACTCTTACTGATGACATCGCTTGATCGCAGTGGAGGTCGTAGCATTCCAGACAAAATATTACACGGGACATTCATTACAGAATTCGTGCCTTATGGGTGTGGAGACGGTTAGAAGACGATGAGGATGTTCACCATCTACTCCTCGAATGCCCCATATACGAGATGCAAACACGGCAGCTAGAACAAGAGCTATACACTCCAGTGATCCTCACCGGCTTTTCTCACTCGCAAAATTGCTGGGCCCATGGCCGTCGAAATAGCACAGCGAAAACTACTGAACGCACTTTAACATTTTTATGAAGACACAGGCATCCTTAACAAATAATAGGTATTGCACTGAATAATCACACGATGTCACTACAACGTTCTTCTATTATATGTAATTATCGGTGCTTGTATATTAGGTGTTATACATTTTTGTGAGTGAATTATTTTATCACTGTGTAATTCCTCATCTGTTTATATGCTCAACCAAGTCTACGTAGCAGCCTTTGTGACCTTGTTTATGAACTCATTGTGGTGCAACCTGCATTTGACTTTTGACATGGGCGTATAGGACTGTGCTGTGGATTTCTGACCGTATTAAGTGATTTCTTTTCATTTCCCTACATATATTTATATTGTTGTTTCCGCTATGAGAAAAGGAGTAGCCGTCACCATTATAAGGTGACTACGTCTCTTTCTTTTATTTTCATTTCAATAAAAAAAGGCAATTTGTTCTGAAAAAGCTGTACTATGCGGTAAATAAGCGGTATGGTATAAAATAAAAATATTATCTATCAGTTCTTCTATTCTACACACTGCAAGTATTACCACGTAATAAAAAAAACACACTTGAAATGTAGAAATGAAAACCTCACCTTTGAGTCGTTGCTTTAGCCTTTTGAGGAACTCAGCAGGACGTCATCCTGAATCGCTGAAGTATGTGTCTGTGTTTTCTGCAAGGAAATAAAAGGCAATGTATTACCACAATACATCACCAATGAAAATAGATGGGAGAAAATATACGTTTTCCATATCTCATTAGGTTCTATCTTTAGCTTACCATTATTTAACTATGTCATCAGGGTTAGTTTTCGTATAGCTCAGTCTTTAAGCTTAGTTAAATAAGAGCTCGGACACGTGGCTTTAATATGTCAAGTATGTGTAGCGGGGGGGGGGGGGGTGATCGGAAGAAGCAGGCGCTTGTCATGGTGATGTGAGCGCCACTGAAATTGGATGTAACCCTACCTGAATTAACGCTGTTTCCACGAGCGGAGCACTGGTGATACGGCTAAACGACCCACCGGTATTCTTCGATACAAAACCTATTACTGCGACAGCAGTAGCAGGTTTTACTTGCAGTAATAAGTTTTGCTTTACTGTGAGAGCTCAAATTTTGGCATTCTTTGACCGTCGGTCTGTTGTTTTCATTGTGCCGCTGACGACAATCGTTGCCTCATCGTGACGGTCGTCTATCCAACCCCCTCCCGCCACACACACACACATACACGCACACACCCCACACCAGATGCAATCACCACGGATGTGCTTTACGCAAATCTTGCGCTGATGAGGGTGCGCGCCTGTGCGGGTGATTGCAGCAAAAGTGTGTCTCGAGGGCAAAAAGAAAGAGGGAGAAAAACAAAAGCCAGTTCACTCTTCTGTCGCATTCAGTGGCTGCTGGTACGTCCTAGCCTAGGGTTTCGCTAATGGACACATTCGAGTGGGCGACGTTGACGCAGCCGAGAGGGAAGTGAGGTGATTTTGGCTTGTTCTGCCAGGAAAACGGATTTACTGCGACGTCGAAGTTGGGCAACCTACGCTTTGCTACGTATTTGTGTTGCATTGATCGGCCGGAACGGATTAGGAAAAGGCGGGAAGGCGAATGCGAATCGCAATAGAATGAGTAAAATGGCGAACACTTTATCCGAAGACTCCAGTTTTGTGCAAGAGTTGGGGCTGAGACGGGGTCCACGCTGCGAAAAGCAAGAACGTGCCCCGCGCTATTTCTCCGCGTGCGATGGCTCTCTTTTGTAAATAACCTTCCTTACTGTTTGCATTCTTATTATGGCGGTTATTCTTCCTCTTATACCTTTTTCCCGCTATTTATACGTTTCAGGTGTCAACATCACCTTCAGCGAATCTTTTTCCGTATTACGATGGATAAATGAATAAAGAGCGTGCTATGACAGAACCTGGTCAAGCGCCAGGCACTTTCTGCTCATTTATGGTGTTTTTTTGGAATTCTCTTCAGCTTTTGGTTAAGTTATTTTTTTCCCATCACATGGGAAAAGTCGCCGCACAGTCAACGAGTATGCGCTGTGTTAGCGCTGTCGAAGGGTGCTTCGCATGGCGCCTGAAACGTTGCAGTATGAACCGGTCATTACCGGAAGAGCGAGTGGCGTGCGCATATGACAGGGCCAAGAATCGAGGGACCACGAATTTTTGTGTGCGAGTGCAAGGGGGCCCGAACGCACTCACATGATTGTCAAAGTAAAGGTTGAGACAAAATAATTGTAACTAGTGGAGGCGTTCAGGCTCACTGAAACAGCGAGCCTGAACAAACCATGCAACGAAAAAAGAGAGAGGGAGGCGCGCTAAAAATATTCCCTGTATTCCCACATAGTGGCAGCACATGACAGAAAAAAAAAGTTAGAAAGTTGGCGCGCTCTTTAAAGGTATACAGACGTCGCCTATACGGCATCGACCATTTTTGGACTTGTTCGCGGCGCCTTATATTTACGTCATTGACCCTGAAAAGGTTAAGTGTGTTCGCAATGCATCCGTTATGAGTAGATATTTGGCACTGCACGTTCATCGGCCCATTTAAATTTATTTTTCTGGAGGTTCTGTCGTCATGATCCCAACCTCCAGTACTTGAACTACTTGACCCTCCAGCGTTGCTGAAGAGGATCACATGAGCTGCAAACCACAGGTGGCTGAAATACTTCCTGTTGATTCTTACACCTAATACTTCCAGATCTAATAGTTGGAACTTTTCTTCAAAACACTCAGGGAATAGTATCTCAGATATCATGTGTCTTTGCCTGTCAGCCTTATTTTTCCCCCGTTACCGATAGATTCCATGTTTTCTCCCGGATGTACAGGGTGTTTTTTTTTTCCACCATACATATTTGTTATACAAAAGTAATGAACGCAGTGAACGTGACGTTTTTGCAAACGAGTTCTTAGCTGAGGCGCACATACTGTGGCGAACGTCAGAATAATAAGGCGAACGTCAGAATAATAATCAACAAAAATTCATTAATAAACTTTTTGTTAGTTTCTTGGGTGCAGATGTCTCAGTGAACGACTTCGAGGTAGTGACATTTTTCGGGCACACCCATCTTTTAATATCTTGAAAATTGCACCTAATTCGACCTATTCATTGTCCAATTCCAAAGCTCAGTCGAGGCAATATCGAGACTGAGCGCGTCCCACTGCGCGTCAGAGGGCATTGCCCCCTGAAGAAGTATGGGGCGAAGGCAAGTCGTGGACCAACACATGCACTACCGTTGATGCTTGCCAGGGAAAGCGTGCCGTATCAGTAGCTGCCGTGACTGGCTGAGGCGTTTGGTTGCAGACTTCCACGTGTTTGTCGTCCCATGGCGTTTCGGTGTGATATGGTAGCGGGGCAGCCTTTCCTGCGTTCCCGCTGGGCTCGGTTTCAACATTGCACAGATTTACCGCTCAAATTTGGTGATACATATCTAGAATTAGGTGCGACTTTCAGGATTAAAAGAATTGAGGGTGTATTATTATGTGACTGCCTTGAAATTGACCATATAAACGTCTGCCCGCAAGACACTAATAAGAATGTTAACAAAATTTTGATAGTTAGCCTTCTGAAACTCACGTTATTAGCGGCAAAGTATGCCCGCCTCGCGTAGAAACTCGTCTGCAAAAAACGCCCATTTCGCGGCGCTTGTAGCCTTTCTATAAACGATTTGTATCGCCTAAAAAAAAAATCCCGTATATCGACTGCGCACGCTCACATTTTCTGTCTATACCTTGTGATTCCAATTATTATAATTGTTAGCGTAGCCCTTATGCATGTGTGCTATTTGCCGTCTGGTCTCCGTTCAGAGTGCTTCTCTTACCAACGAATCTGAACCCAGACCCTGTTTATATAAAGTAGGCACCCCTACTGTAAGTGGGCGCCAGGCCTATGTACATACATTGATTCCAAGTGTAGACATGAAGAGTTGGAGGCCACATTCAACACAAGCGGATACTAGACACACTCCTCGCATATCTTTGTGAGACTGGCCTCATGGCCTAACTCTAAGGCACCAGGACTGGTCTAGCCTATAGTCATCCCCTAATTACATTATACAAACGGGTAGGATAATTATAATAAATGGTTATAGTTCTTTGCAGACGCCTGATTTCAATAGATGTACTTTTATTCTTTTGTCTTGTTTTTCCCTCTGTATCTTGTTCAATTGTGTATGGCTACTCCTGCAATAGCCCTTTCTGCAGTGCTGCAGTGTGTCAAAGAAAAAAGAAAGAAAAAAAATTGGAACAACACCCACTTCTGCTACATGGGGTGACATCATCGTTCTATCTGTGAAATCACACCCAATTCGTGATGTGACAAGGAAGAGGCACGGAAAACGTGATCCCGAACCACTGCGGAAGCGGGGTTGCGGTGTCTCCTCTATCGTTCGTCAGACCTGATCGCTTCGGTGACTCTCTTGAAAGGGGCTCTTTCGATAGCGTTGGTGCAGCCACGAAGTGAGACTCCAGGAGGGCGATAAAGAACTGGCGTGCATATGCACACGCGTGCCCCAATACACAGCCGCTGACTTGACGCGCATCCTTTGCCAAGGAGGCCACCTTCCGGGCGCTCCTCCCTTCGCGAGTAAGCAGGCGTCGGGTGGCAAGTCGTGAATTGGGTCGTGTTCTGGTCGGCTTCCCGCTTTAGCGTCTCGAACGCGCTGCAAGGTCAAGTCATCCTGCAGCGGTCACCGCAGCGCCGGGGAGTCTTCTTTCATGCGGTGCACCGGTTGCTTTGCTGTGTCCGCCCCCCCTCCTCAGCCGGGGTGCTGAGTCTAAGGCGCGTCACGTCGCCTGTTGTGCGTGCCTGCTTTTCGCAGTCAGAGCTTCGTCGTCTTACGCACCGCAGAGCTGGGCACTTTCCGAGGTCACGTGCTCCGAGCAGGACAAATGGGCTTGGACAAGGTTCGCGTTAAGCAGGCGCACTTCTGTTTGCGCGGTGTTTGGCGCGAAGGCAGCGCGTGGCAGGAAAGAACGTCACAGGCGCCGGTAATCCGCGGTTAAACGTGACTTGCACGTCTTTGGTGTCAGCTGGGCTTGTACAAAAGACGCCGGGAGGAAAAAAATATAGCGTCAGATTATTTCGCAGTGCTAAAGCTGACACTTCCCAGCAATGATCGAATACAGCAGCACGGTGTTAATGGTGGCATACATTTCACTCATTTTGTGACCTCAGAAGGTCCGGAAGTATTACAGCATAATCATCAAATGCCTCTTTTAGGGCCTTTCAAGTTGTAAGCTTTGCATCTTGCAAGTTTATTTTCGGAAGTTTATTTTACGGAGACCTGAATAACTACGCAACACAAATTACCACAGCAGTCAGTCCTTCGATGAATAAGAACTAGATTAAGATCGCCACTGATTGTGTAACTTGAAAGGATTGTCTACCGCTTTTAAGAACCTCCTATTTTGTAGCGCAGTAGATGTTGCCCCGTCAATATAAGGTTATTTGCAGATGACTGCATTCGTTATCAAGAGATGCGTAGCCCATGCGACCAGGCTGTTTTAAACTCTGATTTAATGAAAATATATTCTTGGTGTACAACCTGGCAGATGAAGATCGACAACAAGAAAACGGTGGCCATGACTGCAACACATAAACGACTTCCTTTGCGTTCTTTACGCAATCAGCTGCCCAAAACTGTTTTGTTAGAACCTATAAATGCTTAGACATTACGCTCAGCGCAGATTTTAGGTGAAATGAGCATGTTGCCTACACTGAAATGAGAGCTGTGCAGAATTTAAAATTTCTGATTAAGGAGGTCCTTAAAGAGATCCACCCTAAAAGTAACGTTACTTAATTGCATACGAAAATGTGGTCCTAACCTGAAGTATTCATCTGTGGTGTGGAATCCACAGCCCAGATAATATTATAAAACTTAAAACGTTTCAAAAAAAAGCAATACGGATTGTCTACAGTTGTTACAGTTCCTTTACGTCACCGAGCATACTTTTCAAAAACGCTCATCCGCATACACTACAGACAAGACGGCACTATGATCAGGTAAAACACATGTACCTAATTTGCCATCATAAGCTACGGATAAATAAAAACGCGTTTATAAAATAATTCAATAATTGATTCCCCCCCCCCCTTCCCAACGCGATCCTAACATTCCAGAAAAAAACTAAGGGAGTATTCCTGAAGCACAGAAGCGTTCAAATATTCGCTTTTTCCGCGCACAATCATTCATTGGCAATTCCTGTCTACAGACACAGTAAATTGTACAGCCGTTCGGTAATTCCTAGCTATGTTAGGTCAATAACAGGAACACTGCAATTCTTTCTTCTTCTATTAAGTTTCTAATCATCACACTTCGCACAATTCTTCCTTACCCTATTCCAATTTATCTGTCCTTTCCTTGCATCTTCTTGAATGCCTTAAACAACGACATTTCGCTATCGCCCTCTGCATCGATGCTTATTTGCAGGACTTTAAATTATCAAAATTTGTGCTTGTCCTCTCTTCTTTTTAGCGATGTATGTTACAATTCTCCAAGTGGCTACTTTTTCAGCATGTCTAAGCGACATACTTCTGTCCATAACTAATGTGAAAGTACTAGCGTTTAATCCCAAATGCTTTTGTTTCTTCCTAAAGAACATAATGTTATTCTATTGTATGAGTACTCAGAGCTCAATCAAATTCTTTGTCTTGTCCTTCAATTCATTGTCTTGCTTTCGCGTAGCTGTTATTATTATTACTACTACTACTATCCTTGTTTTCTTGTTGTTTGTTCCACTCGTGACTAAGGCCGCGTATAATAGGTCGACAGTAATACTGAAATAAATAAATAAATAAATATTAAATAAAGAGAAAGCCTACCATTTTAATTGTCTAAACGTGCAATGGTTTCTTTGGAAAGAGAGTAGAAATTTAAAAAAGAGTTTTTCGATTTGCGTGGTCTAGAACTTTGTATGGCCGCTGCACTTTACCCCAACCTTTCCTTCCCATCATCAAGAATCTCCTTCTCTCTCCCTATGGCCGTGCGAAACACTGATTACCGAAAGTGATTGCAATCTCATACCCTTCTCACAATACTGCTCGCACTGTTGCACGTCGCTATGTCAACAGGGCGTACTTGAGGACCCAACAATTCACCACTGCGTTTGTCTTCACGAAGGCAGCGCCACTTTTGAACACATGCTAACTGGACATAGCAAGGAAATTGGTCTTGTTAGGTCATATTATGTCTATTAAATCGACTGTAATGGGGATTCTTGGCACCTAGCAATAAAGCTTAGAATATAACTTAAAGAGAATAGTTTCAATACCTTGAATTGAAGGTTTCAATTTAATTTTCCATGCTACGCCGAAAATTAGACATCTTTAATATGACGCAGGTGCACGTTAAAGAAGCCCGGCTGGTTCAAATTTCCGGAGTCAACCCTCCCCCCCCCCCCCCCCTGCGGCGTGCCTCATAATCTGAAAGTGGTTTTGGCACGTAAAACCCCATAATTTTAATATGACGCAACATACAATTGAACTCTGAAACTGGTACTACTGTACTGGTGAAGCGCGTCACTTAGGACGTCAAGAGTGGATAATATTTACGTCGTTTACATCCCACTTATATACACCCTTGAGTTGTGAATGAACTGCAAACCAGGCGTAATCTGCGCACTGATATCATGCCAGGTTATGTTTCTCCGCTTAAGATACTATAACAGATAGTTCACAGGATGGCGATATCTCAATGTGCCAGGGAGCAGCGAAGGTATAGACTGGATGTTTCGTTTAAAGGAAGGAGGTCTTAGAACTTCGGACAATATAATTAGCAAAAAATTCGAACACCTAATGAAAGGCGCACAACAATCAGGAAATTTACCTTCTTTACCTAAAAGGAATGGAAATTTCATTCATATCATTTTACTGGGTACCTTAAACTCTTACGCTTATGTTTTCGTGCTTAAAAATATTCAGGCTTGATTGCTCGCCTAACAATCAAAGAAAAAAGGCTGTGACACTACGCGCTCAATAGCCACGATTCTCGTAATTTGAAGGTTTCTTTTTTTTACCTTAGAACGGAAACGGTCAATGCGTTATTTACTTCATTGAGCAAAGCAGCAAACGTCGCGGCTTCTAGCGTCGTGCGCTTACTTTTCACCCGGCTAGGCCTTAGCGGAAGTAAGAGAACGTCAGGGCTGTCGCTTCCTTCTGCTGTGCTTTAAGGGAGACAGCTTAGTTCCAGCAACTGAACAGGAAAGAAAAAGAAGAAAAAAAAAGAAAGGAAGACGTTGGCAAATGCGACAAAAAATAGTAACACAATCTTGGAGTTGGGTTTCCGCATTTTGAAAGCTTCTCGTGGAAGCACCGAGACGAGACTTCGCAAAGCGAAACCCCGAAATCGGTTTCACGCCAGCTCAGGGCTCTTGGCGAACCACCTCGCACGCCTGCGCAAGACAGAATTCGCACGGCGGACGCCTAAGCGTCTCTTCTCATTTTTCGCTGAAGAGTGCGGACACGCTGGTTGTACAAGTCCGCCCTCGCAAGTCCAGCCAACTGTCAGGAAACGAGATGCTCGGAGGGCACTGTTACTTCTTTTCTTTTTTTTTCTGTTTGCTCTTCGGCTGAGGTTGACACCTACGGTGGGAAAGGTTTTCCGCCGTCGCAAGCACGTTCTTATTCTGCCCCTCGTATTTCACGTCCATTAAACGGAGCCTGTTTTTCTTTCGGTCCCTTCACTACACTTGAGAAATTCCTTTTAGCCAACGTTCAGTGCCTGGTAAATTGAGGAGACATGGATTAAGAAAAGCCTAAAATCTGCTTCCTGCATGTATGTTCACATTTAGAACTGGAACGTTTATTGGATTTATTGAAAAAAAAATATTTGCTACCTGCTACCCCTTGACAGCGAAAGTAGGAGCGGTAACTACGATATATATATATATATATATATATATATATATATATATATATATATATATATATATATATATATATATATATATATATATATATATATATATATATATATATATATATATATATATATATATATATATATATACAGTAGTTACCGCTCCTACTTTCACTGTCAAGGGGTAGCAGGTAGCAAATTTCCAGAAGAGGGTTATAGCGCCGAAAAAACACAACACAGAGCGAGCGAGACGGGACAGGCGCAACTTCCAACTGTTTATTCACCGCGTATGCGAATGAATATAAGGACAAAGATGGGCAGCAAGAACCACACATGCGCACGAGGTTTTTACATAAAGCGGATAAAGATAGGTTAAGTACACACGTATCTCACGCCCGTGTATCTAAAAAAGCAGTTTCATTCTTATAAATGGCGATAGATGGGGCGCTAACACAATCGCTACAGTTTCTTTTAATATAGTAGGCCTCCAACAGTTCACGGGCAGTCTGGTCCTTACTTCTGTTTAAAACCTTTGCTTCATTCAGCCTTGCCACACACTTGATCTTCCTTTCTTCTCCGCAGGCTTTACAATGATGCGGCAGATGGGAACCAGTGCCATTTTTTAAATCGCGATTATGTTCTGCTAATCGGTCATTAATACAACGGCCGGTTTGTCCGATGTACTTCTTTCCACATGTGAGAGGTATCTGATATACAACACCCACGGCACACTTAACAAACGGGGCTGCATGTCTCTTTTTACAGTCAGTTTTGTTTACATTGTCGGGGTCAGTTTTAACGCACAAACCAGCCAGTTTCTTTGGGGCGGAAAAAACCACGGGAATCTTATATTTTGCCGCTACATGCTTCAAATTGTGCGCTACCTTATGGGTGTACGGGATGACAACCGGTCTACTTTTGCTTTTTGGGACGACATCTTGGTCGCCCTTCTTTGTACTTTCTTTTTTCATTTTTTGCAGCAAGGCTTCCGCTACTCCGGTTAAGATCGAGGATGGAAAGCCTGCTTTTTCCAACTTACGAATCTGGGTGTGAAAGCTTTCCTCTGCCTTATGGCAACAAGATTTCTTCAGTGACGCTTCCAGGCACATCTGAGCAATGGCGCGTTTTACTGTCTTTGAATGGGAGGAATCATATGGCATTAGTTCTTTTTGTGCGCGAGGGTGATACATCCAGCAAAAGCTTTGGTCATTAAGGGTAATGTCAATGTCTAAAAACTGCAATCTGTTGCCTTGGGCAAGCTCGTAGGTGAAGTCCAAACCTTTTCCAAGTAGTTTAAAACCAGATAAAACTTCTTCCACTATTTGTGGGTAAGATGAGGAAACCTGTTTCTTTAAAATAATTAAAAAATCGTCAACGTATCTAAAAGTTTTCAGCACTTTGGCTTCGTCGAAAGTATCCGCCAGTGACTTGTCCATCTGCGCGAGAAAGATGTTACATAGCACTGGAGCGACGCAGGAACCAATGCAAATTCCTTTTTTCTGAACAAACAGCCGGTCTTCAAATAAAACCACCGTGCAAGACAAGTAAAATTCTAACAATGCCATGGAATTCGCAACAGAAACACCGGCAGAGTTCTGGAAGGAAATCGCCCCATTCATTTCAATGCACGACTGTACAGCGGCTAACAACTCAGTCTGTGGGATAGAATAGAACAGGTCAACAACGTCAATGGAAAACATATAGCCTGAAGACTTATTGTCATTCAAAAATTTGACAACTTCAAGAGAGTTCCTGCAAGAAAATGGATCTTCGACATCTAACCCATTAAGTTGCCTTAGCAGGAAACCACTAACATGGCTCTGCCAAGCCCCTCTTTCACTCACGATACATCTGAATGGGATTCGTTCCTTATGTGTTTTTGCAGTGAAAAACACATGTAAGCTGTTTCCTTTACAAAGCCGAATACCTTTAGCAATTCTGTCCAAGCCAATACTTTCACACAGTGAAACCGCATTAGATTTCAGCTTTCCCAGATTAACCACGGTCTTCCGGAAATTCTTGTGCACAGCTTCATGAGCCTTCTCGTTGAACATACCAGACGGAATGATGACGAATCCGCCCTGCTTGTCCGCTTGGGTGAGTCGCAGCTTCTGGTCGGCGAAGAACTCGACGACTCTTTTTGTGGTCGACTCATGTCTAGCTCTGTTGATGGGCGCGGTCCTGTTGAGGCTATCCACACCATTTAGCAAGCACCTTTCCTGGTCCTCTGGGTCAGCTTTACCGGCAATCCTTCGGTTCAAGGAAAGTAGCTCATGCCCTTGAATCCTAGGCTCGATGCTGTACTTCGGGCCCTTCCTAAGGATGGCAACTACATCATCCGGAATACTAGTACCCCCCAGAACCCTGAGCGCCATGCTGCTGTCTTGGTTTCTTCTTTCACCACATTTTGATAGTACCGGCAATGTCTTTTTCCACAAGAATTCACTAGTTTGGGCGGCCAGCCGCCTGAAGGACAGAAGTTTCACGCCTGCAATGTTCGCAGAATTCTGGGAAAAACATATCCATTGCAGCCAATCGTACAGAAGACGTACCTGACGCCACAGTTCCGCGCGTAAAATTCGGCATATCCTCTTGACGTGGCCAAGTGAAGGTCTGGTAGAACCAAACAGGCAGGAGATCTCGTGTGGGACCAGGCCTTTTCTTATGCAGAATCCCATCTTCCTAGCGCGGCAGGAGATGAGGGCGATATGGCTGACTAACACTGAAAGAGGCGGTGGTCTTGCAGAAGGAATACAAAGAAAGGGGCCCACTGTAGAAGAAAGGTAACTGAGTAATACTTGTTGGGGGGCTAGTTGGTGCATGTTTCCAGAAGAGGGTTATAGCGCCGAAAAAACACAACACAGAGCGAGCGAGACGGGACAGGCGCAACTTCCAACTGTTTATTCACCGCATATGCGAATGAATATAAGGACAAAGATGGGCAGCAAGAACCACACATGCGCACGAGGTTGCCTCGTGCGCATGTGTGGTTCTTGCTGCCCATCTTTGTCCTTATATTCATTCGCATACGCGGTGAATAAACAGTTGGAAGTTGCGCCTGTCCCGTCTCGCTCGCTCTGTGTTGTGTTTTTTCGGCGCTATAACCCTCTTCTGGAAACATGCACCAACTAGCCCCCCAACAAGTATTACTCAGGTAGCAAATAGCAAATCTCTGCCTGTATATATATATATATATATATATATATATATATATATATATATATATATATATATATATATATATATATATATATATATATAGTCATATAATGAGAAGCCAACAAACACTGACACCAAGTACAACATAGGGGAAATTGCATGTGCTAAATAAATGAACTAAAGTAATGATAAATTAATGGAAATTAAAGTGGATGAAAAGCAACTTGCCGCAGGTGGGAACCGAACCCACAACGTTCGCATGTCGCGTGCGATGCTCTACCAATTGAGCTACCGCGGCGGCGTTTCCCCATCCACTTTCTTGGGTATTTATGTGTACTAGTAGAACCCTGGGAGTGTTAGCCAGCGCCCCCACTCACAGACCTTGGCGGCGGACGTGGCACGTCTTTTTTGCCGCTGGCGTCACGAGAACGTGATCTTTTCGGGTGAAGGCAACTGGTCAATAAACCCACATATGCTACCTGAAGGCATCAATGTTGCCCGATTCGAGACCCTCGTTATGTAATAAATGAGAAGAAAGGGGGTTAACCGAGGGACCCGATATTTAATAGTCATATAATGAGAAGCCAACAAACACTGACACCAAGTACAACATAGGGGAAATTGCATGTGTTTAATAAATGAACTAAAGTAATGATAAAGTAATGGAAATTAAAGTGGATGAAAAGCAACTTGCCGCAGGTGGGAACCGAACCCACAACTTTCGCATGTCGCAATATATATATATATATATATATATATATATATATATTGAAGTGGGGTTTATGTAGCTCGTTCGAGGGTAGCTCTAGATACGAGTCCTAGCGCTTCGCACCAACAACCCGCGCTCGTGTCTCGCGCCGCAGCGGTGGCAGTCCGCACAGTGCCACATGCATATTACCCACTACAACTACAGTGCCACATGCATATTACCCGCTACAACTTCCCCCGGGGCGAAGAGGAGCCATCCTGGCGACCTAAGGCGATGATACGATAAGGGGGTCGTGGTACGGCTTCAGGCGGCTGACGTGAACAGTCTCGCGGCCACGGCGACGTTTGTCCGAAGATGGCGTCACCGGTTCGACCACATAATTCACAGGCGAAGTACACGCGACGATCCGGTACGGACCTTGATATTTCGGGGCAAGCTTTGGGCTAAGGCCTGGATCTTGGAAGGGCAGCCGAAGCCAGACGTGAGAGTCCACGGCGAAGGACTGTGTGGGCTGATCGTTGTCGTGGCGATCTTTGCGGATTCCTTGGGTATCCGACGTGAACGAGCGAGCCAGTTGGCGGCACTCTTCAGCATGGCGAGCAACTTCGGAAAGAGGGGTGAATTCAGAGGCATCCGGGTGATATGGTAGTACGGTGTCGAGGGTAGTGGATGGTTCACGCCCATAAAGAAGGAAAAATGGTGAGAAGCCTGTGGTAGCCTGAACGGCGGTATTGTATGCGTACGTCACAAAAGGGAGGACATCGTCCCAATTGGAATGATCCGACGCAACATACATGGTGAGCATGTCCCCAAGGGTGCGGTTGAATCGTTCCGTTAGACCGTTAGTTTGTGGGTGATACGCCGTAGTGGTGCGGTGAATAGTGCGGCACGCGGCGAGTAGCTCATTAATAACTTCGGACAAGAAGACACGGCCTCGGTCACTGAGCAGTTCTCGCGGTGCGCCGTGCCGTAAGACGAAATGCCGTAAGATGAATGCGGCGACGTCGCGAGCAGCAGCCGAAGCAAGTGCAGCAGTCTCAGCATATCTTGTCAGGTGGTCTACTGCGACAATTATCCAACGATTGCCGGTAGCGCTGCATGGAAGAGGCCCATAAAGGTCGATGCCAACCCGATCAAAAGGACGTGCAGGACACGGTAAAGGTTGCAGAGGGCCTGTCGTATGAGAAGATGTCTTGCGTCGCTGACAGGCTGCACATGACCGAATGTATTTGCGGACATAAGAATACATGCCGCGCCAGTAGTACCGCTGGCGGAGCCGCTCGTAGGTTTTCAGGACGCCAGCATGAGCTTGTTGTGGGTCTGCATGGAAATACGTGCATACGTCGGAACGCAAATGGCGAGGGATGACTAGTAGCCATTTGCGACCGTCGGGCTGATAGTTTCGGCGGTACAAGATGGCGTCCCGTAGCACGAAGTGGGTGGCTTGGCGACGAATGGCTCGAGGGCATGTAGACGTTGAAGAACTGCTAAGAATGTCAATAAGAGAAACAATCCACGGATCTTTTCTCTGTTCAGACGGCATGTCAGTAACAGCAAGCGTAGCAACCGGGCACTCTGTGGATGAAGGTGGCCTTTCGTCGGATCGCATGGGCGCACGGGAGAGCGCATCTGCATCAGAATGTTGGCGCCCGGATCGATAAATGACGCGAATGTCAAATTCTTGGATCCGAAGAGCCCAACGTCCAAGACGCCCCGACGGGTCTTTCAGTGACGCAAGCCAGCAGAGCGCGTGGTGGTCTGTCACAACGTCGAACGGACGGCCATACAAGTAAGGGCGAAATTTGTTTAAGGCCCAAACAATAGCTAAACATTCTTTTTCCGTGACAGAATAATTGGATTCTGCCTTCGTGAGAGCACGACTCGCATATGCAACCACATATTCTGCAAAGCCAGGCTTCCGTTGTGCAAGGACGGCCCCAAGACCAACGCCGCTGGCGTCGGTATGAACTTCAGTCGGTGCACTCGGGTCGTAGTGGCGTAGAACAGGCGGTGAGGTAAGCCGACGACGCAAAGTGGTGAAGGCTTGGTCACACGCCGGAGTCCAGTCGCGAAGGTCACCAGAGCCAGCCAGGAGCTTCGTCAGGGGAGCGATGATGCAGGCAAAATTGCGCACAAAGCGGCGAAAATAAGAGCAAAGACCGACGAAACTGCGGAGCTCTTTCACTGTAGTCGGCCGCGGAAATTCTGCGACAGCACGAAGTTTGTCAGGGTCGGGAAGGACGCCGTCTTTGGACACGACATGGCCAAGTATGGTCAGCTGGCGGGCTCCGAAGCGGCACTTTTTCAAGTTAAGTTGAAGGCCGGCGGTGGTAAGGCAAGTAAGGACTTCGCGTAGACGAGAGAGGTGAGTGGTGAAATCAGGGGAGAAAACTACCACGTCGTCTAAATAACATAAGCATGTCTTCCATTTGAGGCCTCGTAGAAGATTGTCCATCATCCTTTCGAATGTCGCGGGTGCATTGCAGAGGCCGAATGGCATTACGGTAAACTCATACAGGCCATCAGGCGTAATAAAAGCTGTCTTGGAGCGGTCGGATTCATCCACTGGCACTTGCCAATAGCCCGATCGCAAGTCCAAAGAAGAAAAGAATTCGGCACCATGAAGACAATCTAAGGCGTCATCTATGCGCGGTAGAGGATAGACATCTTTGCGTGTAATCTTGTTGAGGCGACGATAGTCCACACAGAAACGAATCGAGCCATCTTTTTTCTTAATGAGGACTACAGGAGATGACCAAGGGCTGCAGGATGGCTTGATAACACCACGTTCAAGCATGTCTTCAACTTGCTCGGCGATGACACGACGCTCGGTGGATGACACGCGGTACGGACGCTGGCGTAATGGTGCGTGATGTCCCGTATCAATGTGGTGAGAGACGGTACTTGTGCGGCCTAATGATGCTTGGTTGCAGTCAAAAGAGGCGTGAAAATCATTTAAAAGAGTAATAAGCCGCTCACGTTGTGTCGGCTCGAGGTCAGCGGCAATAGAGCGACAAAAAACATCCGGTGGTACTCGGTTAGATGGCACATGGGGTGCCAGTGCTGTTACGTTGGCAGTATCCACGTCGTCGGGAACAGGGAAATGCACAATAACGTCAGCGTCCACAGTCTGGATGGTACCAATAGTCTCGCCACAGTGCAAAGCCAAAGTTTACGAATTTGGGTTAGAAATCAGTATTTCTGCAGCCCCATGGTGCACCGTGAGGAGAGCGAAAGGCAACAATATAGGCTGGCGGCGAATGAAGACGGCAGCGGGTGAAAACATGACCGTCGCTTCGGCAAGCGATTCGCATGAAAGAGGGACAAATACCGCGCTGTGAGGGGGAAGGTCAGTATCGGAAGCTACACAGATCCTGGTAACATCATGAACTTTAACGTCGTGAGATGGCATATCGCACAGAACGGAGAACTGAACCTCAGCACGTGCACAGTCAATGACGGCGTGATGGCGCGACAGAAAATCCCAACCGAGAATCACATCGTGGGAGCAACAAGTTAGCACAAAGAAATCAATCGGATACAAAATGTCTCGAATCAACACCCTGGCAGTGCACATAGCGACTGGCTGAACTTGCTGTGCACTGGCTGTTCTAAGCAATAATACCGAAGGCATCATGGTCACTTTCCGTAATTTACGGCAAAGTTTCTCACTAATCACAGATACAGCAGCACCTGTATCGACGAGGGCAAGACATTTGATGCTATCAACAGACACTTCAATAACGTTAGCGGGGGAAAAACGAGGACTTTGATGTTCCGACGATGACGCAGTTCGTGCCTCAGGAACTGCGGAAATCAGTTTTCCGCCTCAGTAGTACTGGCACTGGGCCTACGACGCATGGGTGAGAGTGAGCGCCGACGAGGGGAAGGCGAGCGACGAGTATTGTAGAGCTGTGACTGCGGTGCTGGTATGTCATCAGCAGCGTAGACTTCCGATGGTGGTCGCTGAGGCATACGGTATGGTCGGAATCCGGAGCTGGGTGGTCGCGCGGTGCCCACGAAGGCCGGCAAGCGCCGGCGGCAGAAGCGCGCTACATGCCCCGGTGTACCGCAGGCATAGCATATTGGGCGGTTGTCAGGAGTACGCCAAGGATTTGTGCCTTGCTGCTGTGCGCTGAAAAAGGGAGCGACCTGCTGGCGAGGCGAGGGCGGATGAGAGAACACCGGCTGGAGAGGCGCTGAAGGCGGAGGAGAGAATCCCGGCAGACGAGGCGCCCGTGCAGCGGCTTCAGCATACGTCAGAGGCGCGGCCACGGGAGCCGGCTGACACGGAGGTGGAAGAGCTTCGGTCACTTGCTCTTGAATTACCTGTCGGATCGCTGGAGCCAAATATTGAGAAGGCTTCTCCGTGGTCGGCAAAATCGAGAGCTGTCGCGCGACCTCCTCGCGCACAAATTCTTTTATTTGCGTCAGCAAAGTTGCGTGGTTGTCGCCAATAACCAATGCTGCTAACGAATCTTCCGTAGGCGGTGGGCGCCGAGCTAAGATGCGTTGTTTCCGTAGCTCGTCAAAACTTTGGCACAAGTTGATAACTTCGGCCACCGTACGCGGATCCTTCGCTAGCAACATTTGAAATGCGTCCTCATCAATGCCTTTCATAATGTGTTTTATCTTGTCCTGTTCCGCCATTGACGGATTCACGCGCTTACACAGGTCAATGACATCTTCGATGTAACTTGTGAACGTTTCACCGTGATGTTGCGCGCGCCCCCGTAAGCGTTGTTCTGCGCGAAGCTTGCGCACAGCGGGGCGCCCGAACACTTCTGTGAAACTTGTCTTGAATCTGCTCCACGTTGTGAAATCGTGTTCGTGGTTTCGGAACCAGAGGTTCGCGACGCCGGTTAAGTAAAACAGCACATTGTGCAACTTTGTGACGTCGTCCCACTTGTTATGCTGGCTCACCCTTTCGTAAGATGACAACCAATCCTCCACGTCATGATCATCGGTGCCGCTAAAGATGGCAGGATCACGCTGGCGCAATGCACCGGAAACGATGACCGTCGGAGGCTGGGGTGCATCTTCCTGGGTGGTTTCGTCAGGCATGGTCGCAGCAGTCGGTAGCGTCCTGCTTCGGAGTTCCAGTTTTTGAGGTTACCCCGCAGCTCCACCAAATGAAGTGGGGTTTATGTAGCTCGTTCGAGGGATCGCAGGTAGCTCTAGATACGAGTCCTAGCGCTTCGCACCAACAACCCGCGCTCGTGTCTCGCGCCGCAGCGGTGGCAGTCCGCACAGTGCCACATGCAAATTACCCACTACAACTACAGTGCCACATGCATATTACCCGCTACAATATATATATATATATATATATATATATATATATATATATATATATATATAATAGCCCAGCTTTTATAAGAAGGGCAGAACTCGAACTCGTCGCGCATCCGGTTAGTATAGCTGCTTTCAATTCCAGTTAACATCTACGTAACACGAAGCATTCTTTGTGTGATTGGCTCATGAGCCATGCGTGTGTGTGCGGAAAGCGTGGTTCTCAAGGCATAAATATTAGCATTAAAAACAGCATGTTTATTTATTTTATCAATGTGGCGCAGTGTTCACATTGCGCCACATTTTTTCGCCCTCTTTGTTCGTTCTTCTTTTTTGTTTTTTGCCTTTAACAATGGTATAAATTTTGCCACTCCCGTTGTTATATCTGTTACACTATATCGATTAGAGCATAGTTTGTTTGGTTTTTTCTTTTTTCTTTTCGTTATCATTTGCTTTTCTTGCAACTAATATATTGTTATGCTATCCACTGTTATGCTGCCAACTATGTTACAATTCTGTTGTAGTTACTAACCGAGGGTCCCGTTTTCAGTATCATTACTTTGGGACCCTCGTCTGTATATTACATGAGAGTGGCTTGTTGGGCTAGTTGGTACATGGTTATGCTAGGAGAATGCCAGCAAACTTTAGAGCAGGAAAAAATCGAGAGGCACCTTCCTGTCTCTTTGTCTATGTCTGCCTCTCGATTTTTTCCTGCTCTAAAGTTTGCTGGCATTCTCCTAGCATAATCTGTATATTACCTTTATCTACCTATGTTTTTTCATATGAATAAACTTCAACTTCAACTTATGCTTTAGCTGCCATAGTGGGCCTAAATTTCAACGCCATCTATGCTTTTCTAAATGCAGACGGCAATAAGACTCTGCGAAAACACATAATATTTGCTAATTGCAGCGGTAACGCCTGTCGAGGTGGCCAAGCGTCTCAACGCGCTGA